>NW_026599604.1:2125000-2147500 GCF_023634155.1 Falco peregrinus
ACTCAAAACCTCATCTGTGCTTGGCATGTACCTAACCCTAACCCTAACCGTAAACCTAACCCTAACCCTAACCCTAACCCTAAAAATGACCCTAAGAGACCTAACCCTAAACGGAACTCTAAACCTCAGCTGTGCATGGCATGTACCTAACCCTAACCCTAACCCTTAACCCTATCCCTAACCCTAACCCTAACCCTAACCCTAACCCTAACCCTAACCCTAAAAGACCTAACCCTAAACGGAACTCTAAACCTACAGCTGTGCATGGCATGTACCTAACCCTAACCCTAACCCTAACCCTAACCCTAACCCTAAAAGACCTAACCCTAAACGGAACTCTAAACCTCAGCTGTGCATGGCATGTACCTAACCCTAACCCTAACCCTAACCCTAACCCTAAGAGACCTAACCCTAAATGGAACTCAAAACCTCATCTGTGCTTGGCATGTACCTAAGCCTAACCCTAAACCTAACCGTAACCCTAACCCTAACCCTAACCCTAACCCTAACCCTAACCCTAACCCTAACCCTAAGAGACCTAACCCTAAACAGAACTCTAAACCTCAGCTGTGCATGGCATGTACCTAACCCTAACCCTAACCCTAACCCTAACCCTAACCCTAACCCTAACCCTAACCCTAAAAGACCTAACCCTAAACGGAACTCTAAACCTACAGCTGTGCATGGCATGTACCTAACCCTAACCCTAACCCTAACCCTAACCCGAACCGTAACCCTAACCCTAACCCTAACCCTAAGAGACCTAACCCTAAACGGAACTCAAAACCTAAGCTGTGCTTGGCATGTACCTAACCCTAACCCTAACCCTAACCCTAAGAGACCTAACCCTTTAACGGATCTCTAAACCTCAGCTGTGCACGGCATGTACCTAACCCTAACCCTAACCCTAACCGTAACCCTAATCCTAACCCTAACCCTAACCCTAACCCTAACCCTAACCCTAAAAGACCTAACCCTAAACGGAACTCTAAACCTACAGCTGTGCATGGCATGTACCTAACCCTAACCCTAACCCTAACCCTAACCCTAACCTTAACCCTAAACCTAAGAGACCTAACCCTAAACGGAACTCTAAACCTCAGCTGTGCATGGCATGTACCTAACCCTAACCCTAACACTAACCCTAACCCTAACCCTAACCGTAACCCTAACCCTAACCCTAACCCTAACCCTAACCCTAAAAGACCTAACCCTAAACGGAACTCTAAACCTCAGCTGTGCCTGGCATGTACCTAACCCTAACCTAAACCCTAACCCTAACCCTAACCCTAAGAGACCTAACCCTAAACGGAACTCAAAACCTCAGCTGTGCATGGCATGTACCTAACCCTAACCCTAACCCTAACCCTAACCCTAACCCTAACCCTAACCCTAACCCTAAGAGACGTAACCCTAAACGGAAGTCGAAACCTCAGCTGTGCATGGCATGTACCTAACGCTAACCCTATCCCTAACCCTAACCCTAACCCTAAGAGACCTAACCCTAAACGGAACTCAAAACCTCAGCTGTGCAAGGCATGTACCTAACCCTAACCCTAACCCTAACCCTAACCCTAAAAGACCTAACCCTAAACGGAACTCTAAACCTCAGTTGTGCATGGCATGTACCTAACCCTAACCCTAACCCTAACCCTAACCCTAAGAGACCTAACCCTAAATGGAACTCAAAACCTCATCTGTGCTTGGCATGTACCTAACCCTAACCCTAACCCTAACCCTAACCCTAACCGTAACCCTAACCCTAACCCTAACCCTAACCCTAACCCTAACCCTAACCCTAACCCTAACCCTAAGAGACCTAACCCTAAACGGAACTCTAAACCTCAGCTGTGCATGGCATGTACCTAACCCTAACCCTAACCCTAACCCTAACCCTAACCCTAACCCTAACCCTAAAAGACCTAACACTAAACGGAACTCTAAACCTACAGCTGTGCATGGCATGTACCTAACCCTAACCCTAACCCTAACCCTAACCCGAACCGTAACCCTAACCCTAACCCTAACCCTAAGAGACCTAACCCTAAACGGAACTCAAAACCTAAGCTGTGCTTGGCAAGTACCTAACCCTAACCCTAACCCTAACCCTAAGAGACCTAACCCTGAACGGATCTCTAAACCTCAGCTGTGCACGGCATGTACCTAACCCTAACCCTAACCCTAACCCTAACCCTAACCCTAACCCTAACCCTAACCCTAACCCTAACCCTAACCCTAAGAGACCTAACCCTAAACGGAATTCAAAACCTCAGCTGTGCATGGCATGTACCTAAACCTAACCCTAACCCTAACCCTAACCCTAACCCTAACCCTAACCCTAAACCTAACCCTAATTCTAACCCTAACCCTAACCCTAACCCTAACCCTAACCTGAAAAGACCTAACACTAAACGGAACTCTAAACCTCAGCTGTGCACGGCATGTACCTAACCCTAACCCTAACCCTAACCCTAACCCTAACCCTAACCCTAACCCTAACCCTAACCCTAACCCTAACCCTAACCCTAAAAGACCTAACCCTAAACGGAACTCTAAACCTCAGCTGTGCGTGGCATGTACCTTACCCTAACCCTATCCCTAACCCTAACCCTAACCCTAAGAGACCTAACCCTAAACGGAACTCAAAACCTCAGCTGTGCAAGGCAATTACCTAACCCTAACCCTAACCCTAACTCTAACCCTAAAAGACCTAACCCTAAACGGAACTCTAAACCTCAGTTGTGCATGGCATGTACCTAGCCCTAACCCTAACCCTAACCCTAACCCTAAGAGACCTAACCCTAAATGGAACTCAAAACCTCATCTGTGCTTGGCATGTACCTAACCCTAACCCTAACCGTAAACCTAACCCTAACCCTAACCCTAACCCTAACCCTAACCCTAAAACTGACCCTAAGAGACCTAACCCTAAACGGAACTCTAAACCTCAGCTGTGCATGGCATGTAACTAACCCTAACCCTAAACCTTAACCCTAACCCTAACCCTAACCCTAACCCTAACCCTAACCCTAACCCTAACCCTAAAAGACCTAACCCTAAACGGAACTCTAAACCTACAGCTGTGCATGGCATGTACCTAACCCTAACCCTAACCCTAACCCTAACCCTAACCCTAACCCTAACCCTAACCCTAAAAGACCTAACCCTAAATGGAACTCTAAACCTCAGCTGTGCATGGCATGTACCTAACCCTAACCCTAACCCTAACCCTAACCCTAAGAGACCTAACCCTAAATGGAACTCAAAACCTCATCTGTGCTTGGCATGTACCTAACCCTAACCCTAAACCTAACCGTAACCCTAACCCTAACCCTAACCCTAACCCTAACCCTAACCCTAACCCTAACCCTAAGAGACCTAACCCTAAACAGAACTCTAAACCTCAGCTGTGCATGGCATGTACCTAACCCTAACCCTAACCCTAACCCTAACCCTAACCCTAACCCTAACCCTAACCCTAAAAGACCTAACCCTAAACGGAACCCTAAACCTACAGCTGTGCATGGCATGTACCTAACCCTAACCCTAACCCTAACCCTAACCCGAACCGTAACCCTAACCCTAACCCTAACCCTAAGAGACCTAACCCTAAACGGAACTCATAACCTAAGCTGTGCTTGGCATGTACCTAACCCTAACCCTAACCCTAACCCTAAGAGACCTAACCTTTTAACGGATCTCTAAACCTCAGCTGTGCACGGCATGTACCTAACCCTAACCCTAACCCTAACCGTAACCCTAATCCTAACCCTAACCCTAACCCTAACCCTAACCCTAACCCTAAAAGACCTAACCCTAAACGGAACTCTAAACCTACAGCTGTGCATGGCATGTACCTAACCCTAACCCTAACCCTAACCCTAACCCTAACCCTAACCCTAACCCTAAAAGACCTAACCCTAAACGGAACTCTAAACCTCAGCTGTGCGTGGCATGTACCTTACCCTAACCCTATCCCTAACCCTAACCCTAACCCTAAGAGACCTAACCCTAAACGGAACTCAAAACCTCAGCTGTGCAAGGCAATTACCTAACCCTAACCCTAACCCTAACTCTAACCCTAAAAGACCTAACCCTAAACGGAACTCTAAACCTCAGTTGTGCATGGCATGTACCTAGCCCTAACCCTAACCCTAACCCTAACCCTAAGAGACCTAACCCTAAATGGAACTCAAAACCTCATCTGTGCTTGGCATGTACCTAACCCTAACCCTAACCGTAAACCTAACCCTAACCCTAACCCTAACCCTAACCCTAACCCTAAAACTGACCCTAAGAGACCTAACCCTAAACGGAACTCTAAACCTCAGCTGTGCATGGCATGTAACTAACCCTAACCCTAAACCTTAACCCTAACCCTAACCCTAACCCTAACCCTAACCCTAACCCTAACCCTAACCCTAAAAGACCTAACCCTAAACGGAACTCTAAACCTACAGCTGTGCATGGCATGTACCTAACCCTAACCCTAACCCTAACCCTAACCCTAACCCTAACCCTAACCCTAACCCTAAAAGACCTAACCCTAAATGGAACTCTAAACCTCAGCTGTGCATGGCATGTACCTAACCCTAACCCTAACCCTAACCCTAACCCTAAGAGACCTAACCCTAAATGGAACTCAAAACCTCATCTGTGCTTGGCATGTACCTAACCCTAACCCTAAACCTAACCGTAACCGTAACCCTAACCCTAACCCTAACCCTAACCCTAACCCTAACCCTAACCCTAAGAGACCTAACCCTAAACAGAACTCTAAACCTCAGCTGTGCATGGCATGTACCTAACCCTAACCCTAACCCTAACCCTAACCCTAACCCTAACCCTAACCCTAACCCTAAAAGACCTAACCCTAAACGGAACCCTAAACCTACAGCTGTGCATGGCATGTACCTAACCCTAACCCTAACCCTAACCCTAACCCGAACCGTAACCCTAACCCTAACCCTAACCCTAAGAGACCTAACCCTAAACGGAACTCATAACCTAAGCTGTGCTTGGCATGTACCTAACCCTAACCCTAACCCTAACCCTAAGAGACCTAACCTTTTAACGGATCTCTAAACCTCAGCTGTGCACGGCATGTACCTAACCCTAACCCTAACCCTAACCGTAACCCTAATCCTAACCCTAACCCTAACCCTAACCCTAACCCTAACCCTAAAAGACCTAACCCTAAACGGAACTCTAAACCTACAGCTGTGCATGGCATGTACCTAACCCTAACCCTAACCCTAACCCTAACCCTAACCTTAACCCTAAGCCTAAGAGACCTAACCCTAAACGGAACTCTAAACCTCAGCTGTGCATGGCATGTACCTAACCCTAACCCTAACACTAACCCTAACCCTAACCCTAACCGTAACCCTAACCCTAACCCTAACCCTAACCCTAACCCTAACCCTAAAAGACCTAACCCTAAACGGAACTCTAAACCTCAGCTGTGCGTGGCATGTACCTAACCCTAACCTAAACCCTAACCCTAACCCTAACCCTAAGAGACCTAACCCTAAACGGAACTCAAAACCTCAGCTGTGCATGGCATGTACCTAACCCTAACCCTAACCCTAACCCTAACCCTAACCCTAACCCTAACCTTAAGAGACGTAACCCTAAACGGAACTCAAAACCTCAGCTGTGCATGGCATGTACCTAACGCTAACCCTATCCCTAACCCTAACCCTAACCCTAAGAGACCTAACCCTAAACGGAACTCAAAACCTCAGCTGTGCAAGGCATGTACCTAACCCTAACCCTAACCCTAACCCTAACCCTAACCCTAAAAGACCTAACCCTAAACGGAACTCTAAACCTCAGTTGTGCATGGCATGTACCTAACCCTAACCCTAACCCTAACCCTAACCCTAAGAGACCTAACCCTAAATGGAACTCAAAACCTCATCTGTGCTTGGCATGTACCTAACCCTAACCCTAACCCTAACCCTAACCGTAACCCTAACCCTAACCCTAACCCTAACCCTAACCCTAACCCTAACCCTAACCCTAACCCTAAGAGACCTAACCCTGAACGGATCTCTAAACCTCAGCTGTGCATGGCATGTACCTAACCCTAACCCTAACCCTAACCCTAACCCTAACCCTAACCCTAACCCTAAAAGACCTAACACTAAACGGAACTCTAAACCTCAGCTGTGCATGGCATGTACCTAACCCTAACCCTAACCCTAACCCTAACCCTAAGAGACCTAACCCTAAATGGAACTCAAAACCTCATCTGTGCTTGGCATGTACCTAACCCTAACCCTAAACCTAACCGTAACCCTAACCCTAACCCTAACCCTAACCCTAACCCTAACCCTAACCCTAAGAGACCTAACCCTAAACAGAACTCTAAACCTCAGCTGTGCATGGCATGTACCTAACCCTAACCCTAACCCTAACCCTAACCCTAACCCTAACCCTAACCCTAAAAGACCTAACCCTAAACGGAACTCTAAACCTACAGCTGTGCATGGCATGTACCTAACCCTAACCCTAACCCTAACCCTAACCCGAACCGTAACCCTAACCCTAACCCTAACCCTAAGAGACCTAACCCTAAACGGAACTCAAAACCTAAGCTGTGCTTGGCATGTACCTAACCCTAACCCTAACCCTAACCCTAAGAGACCTAACCCTTTAACGGATCTCTAAACCTCAGCTGTGCACGGCATGTACCTAACCCTAACCCTAACCCTAACCGTAACCCTAATCCTAACCCTAACCCTAACCCTAACCCTAACCCTAACCCTAAAAGACCTAACCCTAAACGGAACTCTAAACCTACAGCTGTGCATGGCATGTACCTAACCCTAACCCTAACCCTAACCCTAACCCTAACCTTAACCCTAAACCTAAGAGACCTAACCCTAAACGGAACTCTAAACCTCAGCTGTGCATGGCATGTACCTAACCCTAACCCTAACACTAACCCTAACCCTAACCCTAACCGTAACCCTAACCCTAACCCTAACCCTAACCCTAACCCTAACCCTAAAAGACCTAACCCTAAACGGAACTCTAAACCTCAGCTGTGCCTGGCATGTACCTAACCCTAACCTAAACCCTAACCCTAACCCTAACCCTAAGAGACCTAACCCTAAACGGAACTCAAAACCTCAGCTGTGCATGGCATGTACCTAACCCTAACCCTAACCCTAACCCTTACCCTAACCCTAACCCTAACCCTAACCCTAACCCTAAGAGACGTAACCCTAAACGGAACTCAAAACCTCAGCTGTGCATGGCATGTACCTAACGCTAACCCTATCCCTAACCCTAACCCTAACCCTAAGAGACCTAACCCTAAACGGAACTCAAAACCTCAGCTGTGCAAGGCATGTACCTAACCCTAACCCTAACCCTAACCCTAACCCTAAAAGACCTAACCCTAAACGGAACTCTAAACCTCAGTTGTGCATGGCATGTACCTAACCCTAACCCTAACCCTAACCCTAACCCTAAGAGACCTAACCCTAAATGGAACTCAAAACCTCATCTGTGCTTGGCATGTACCTAACCCTAACCCTAACCCTAACCCTAACCCTAACCGTAACCCTAACCCTAACCCTAACCCTAACCCTAACCCTAACCCTAACCCTAACCCTAACCCTAAGAGACCTAACCCTAAACGGAACTCTAAACCTCAGCTGTGCATGGCATGTACCTAACCCTAACCCTAACCCTAACCCTAACCCTAACCCTAACCCTAACCCTAAAAGACCTAACACTAAACGGAACTCTAAACCTACAGCTGTGCATGGCATGTACCTAACCCTAACCCTAACCCTAACCCTAACCCGAACCGTAACCCTAACCCTAACCCTAACCCTAAGAGACCTAACCCTAAACGGAACTCAAAACCTAAGCTGTGCTTGGCAAGTACCTAACCCTAACCCTAACCCTAACCCTAAGAGACCTAACCCTGAACGGATCTCTAAACCTCAGCTGTGCACGGCATGTACCTAACCCTAACCCTAACCCTAACCCTAACCCTAACCCTAACCCTAACCCTAACCCTAACCCTAACCCTAAGAGACCTAACCCTAAACGGAATTCAAAACCTCAGCTGTGCATGGCATGTACCTAAACCTAACCCTAACCCTAACCCTAACCCTAACCCTAACCCTAACCCTAAACCTAACCCTAATTCTAACCCTAACCCTAACCCTAACCCTAACCCTAACCTGAAAAGACCTAACACTAAACGGAACTCTAAACCTCAGCTGTGCACGGCATGTACCTAACCCTAACCCTAACCCTAACCCTAACCCTAACCCTAACCCTAACCCTAACCCTAACCCTAACCCTAACCCTAACCCTAAAAGACCTAACCCTAAACGGAACTCTAAACCTCAGCTGTGCGTGGCATGTACCTTACCCTAACCCTATCCCTAACCCTAACCCTAACCCTAAGAGACCTAACCCTAAACGGAACTCAAAACCTCAGCTGTGCAAGGCAATTACCTAACCCTAACCCTAACCCTAACCCTAACCCTAAAAGACCTAACCCTAAACGGAACTCTAAACCTCAGTTGTGCATGGCATGTACCTAGCCCTAACCCTAACCCTAACCCTAACCCTAAGAGACCTAACCCTAAATGGAACTCAAAACCTCATCTGTGCTTGGCATGTACCTAACCCTAACCCTAACCGTAAACCTAACCCTAACCCTAACCCTAACCCTAACCCTAACCTTAAAACTGACCCTAAGAGACCTAACCCTAAACGGAACTCTAAACCTCAGCTGTGCATGGCATGTAACTAACCCTAACCCTAAACCTTAACCCTAACCCTAACCCTAACCCTAACCCTAACCCTAACCGTAACCCTAACCCTAACCCTAACCCTAACCCTAACCCTAACCCTAACCCTAACCCTAACCCTAAGAGACCTAACCCTGAACGGATCTCTAAACCTCAGCTGTGCATGGCATGTACCTAACCCTAACCCTAACCCTAACCCTAACCCTAACCCTAACCCTAACCCTAAAAGACCTAACACTAAACGGAACTCTAAACCTCAGCTGTGCATGGCATGTACCTAACCCTAACCCTAACCCTAACCCTAACCCTAAGAGACCTAACCCTAAATGGAACTCAAAACCTCATCTGTGCTTGGCATGTACCTAACCCTAACCCTAAACCTAACCGTAACCCTAACCCTAACCCTAACCCTAACCCTAACCCTAACCCTAACCCTAAGAGACCTAACCCTAAACAGAACTCTAAACCTCAGCTGTGCATGGCATGTACCTAACCCTAACCCTAACCCTAACCCTAACCCTAACCCTAACCCTAACCCTAACCCTAAAAGACCTAACCCTAAACGGAACTCTAAACCTACAGCTGTGCATGGCATGTACCTAACCCTAACCCTAACCCTAACCCTAACCCGAACCGTAACCCTAACCCTAACCCTAACCCTAAGAGACCTAACCCTAAACGGAACTCAAAACCTAAGCTGTGCTTGGCATGTACCTAACCCTAACCCTAACCCTAACCCTAAGAGACCTAACCCTTTAACGGATCTCTAAACCTCAGCTGTGCACGGCATGTACCTAACCCTAACCCTAACCCTAACCGTAACCCTAATCCTAACCCTAACCCTAACCCTAACCCTAACCCTAACCCTAAAAGACCTAACCCTAAACGGAACTCTAAACCTACAGCTGTGCATGGCATGTACCTAACCCTAACCCTAACCCTAACCCTAACCCTAACCTTAACCCTAAACCTAAGAGACCTAACCCTAAACGGAACTCTAAACCTCAGCTGTGCATGGCATGTACCTAACCCTAACCCTAACACTAACCCTAACCCTAACCCTAACCGTAACCCTAACCCTAACCCTAACCCTAACCCTAACCCTAACCCTAAAAGACCTAACCCTAAACGGAACTCTAAACCTCAGCTGTGCCTGGCATGTACCTAACCCTAACCTAAACCCTAACCCTAACCCTAACCCTAAGAGACCTAACCCTAAACGGAACTCAAAACCTCAGCTGTGCATGGCATGTACCTAACCCTAACCCTAACCCTAACCCTAACCCTAACCCTAACCCTAACCCTAACCCTAAGAGACGTAACCCTAAACGGAACTCAAAACCTCAGCTGTGCATGGCATGTACCTAACGCTAACCCTATCCCTAACCCTAACCCTAACCCTAAGAGACCTAACCCTAAACGGAACTCAAAACCTCAGCTGTGCAAGGCATGTACCTAACCCTAACCCTAACCCTAACCCTAACCCTAAAAGACCTAACCCTAAACGGAACTCTAAACCTCAGTTGTGCATGGCATGTACCTAACCCTAACCCTAACCCTAACCCTAACCCTAAGAGACCTAACCCTAAATGGAACTCAAAACCTCATCTGTGCTTGGCATGTACCTAACCCTAACCCTAACCCTAACCCTAACCCTAACCGTAACCCTAACCCTAACCCTAACCCTAACCCTAACCCTAACCCTAACCCTAACCCTAACCCTAAGAGACCTAACCCTAAACGGAACTCTAAACCTCAGCTGTGCATGGCATGTACCTAACCCTAACCCTAACCCTAACCCTAACCCTAACCCTAACCCTAACCCTAAAAGACCTAACACTAAACGGAACTCTAAACCTACAGCTGTGCATGGCATGTACCTAACCCTAACCCTAACCCTAACCCTAACCCGAACCGTAACCCTAACCCTAACCCTAACCCTAAGAGACCTAACCCTAAACGGAACTCAAAACCTAAGCTGTGCTTGGCAAGTACCTAACCCTAACCCTAACCCTAACCCTAAGAGACCTAACCCTGAACGGATCTCTAAACCTCAGCTGTGCACGGCATGTACCTAACCCTAACCCTAACCCTAACCCTAACCCTAACCCTAACCCTAACCCTAACCCTAACCCTAACCCTAACCCTAAGAGACCTAACCCTAAACGGAATTCAAAACCTCAGCTGTGCATGGCATGTACCTAAACCTAACCCTAACCCTAACCCTAACCCTAACCCTAACCCTAACCCTAAACCTAACCCTAATTCTAACCCTAACCCTAACCCTAACCCTAACCCTAACCTGAAAAGACCTAACACTAAACGGAACTCTAAACCTCAGCTGTGCACGGCATGTACCTAACCCTAACCCTAACCCTAACCCTAACCCTAACCCTAACCCTAACCCTAACCCTAACCCTAACCCTAACCCTAAAAGACCTAACCCTAAACGGAACTCTAAACCTCAGCTGTGCGTGGCATGTACCTTACCCTAACCCTATCCCTAACCCTAACCCTAACCCTAAGAGACCTAACCCTAAACGGAACTCAAAACCTCAGCTGTGCAAGGCAATTACCTAACCCTAACCCTAACCCTAACCCTAACCCTAAAAGACCTAACCCTAAACGGAACTCTAAACCTCAGTTGTGCATGGCATGTACCTAGCCCTAACCCTAACCCTAACCCTAACCCTAAGAGACCTAACCCTAAATGGAACTCAAAACCTCATCTGTGCTTGGCATGTACCTAACCCTAACCCTAACCGTAAACCTAACCCTAACCCTAACCCTAACCCTAACCCTAACCCTAAAACTGACCCTAAGAGACCTAACCCTAAACGGAACTCTAAACCTCAGCTGTGCATGGCATGTAACTAACCCTAACCCTAAACCTTAACCCTAACCCTAACCCTAACCCTAACCCTAACCCTAACCCTAACCCTAACCCTAAAAGACCTAACCCTAAACGGAACTCTAAACCTACAGCTGTGCATGGCATGTACCTAACCCTAACCCTAACCCTAACCCTAACCCTAACCCTAACCCTAACCCTAACCCTAACCCTAAGAGACCTAACCCTAAACAGAACTCTAAACCTCAGCTGTGCATGGCATGTACCTAACCCTAACCCTAACCCTAACCCTAACCCTAAAAGACCTAACCCTAAACGGAACTCTAAACCTACAGCTGTGCATGGCATGTACCTAACCCTAACCCTAACCCTAACCCTAACCCGAACCGTAACCCTAACCCTAACCCTAACCCTAAGAGACCTAACCCTAAACGGAACTCAAAACCTAAGCTGTGCTTGGCATGTACCTAACCCTAACCCTAACCCTAACCCTAAGAGACCTAACCCTTTAACGGATCTCTAAACCTCAGCTGTGCACGGCATGTACCTAACCCTAACCCTAACCCTAACCGTAACCCTAATCCTAACCCTAACCCTAACCCTAACCCTAACCCTAACCCTAAAAGACCTAACCCTAAACGGAACTCTAAACCTACAGCTGTGCATGGCATGTACCTAACCCTAACCCTAACCCTAACCCTAACCCTAACCTTAACCCTAAACCTAAGAGACCTAACCCTAAACGGAACTCTAAACCTCAGCTGTGCATGGCATGTACCTAACCCTAACCCTAACACTAACCCTAACCCTAACCCTAACCGTAACCCTAACCCTAACCCTAACCCTAACCCTAACCCTAAAAGACCTAACCCTAAACGGAACTCTAAACCTCAGCTGTGCAAGGCATGTACCTAACCCTAACCCTAACCCTAACCCTAACCCTAAAAGACCTAACCCTAAACGGAACTCTAAACCTCAGTTGTGCATGGCATGTACCTAACCCTAACCCTAACCCTAACCCTAACCCTAAGAGACCTAACCCTAAATGGAACTCAAAACCTCATCTGTGCTTGGCATGTACCTAACCCTAACCCTAACCCTAACCCTAACCCTAACCGTAACCCTAACCCTAACCCTAACCCTAACCCTAACCCTAACCCTAACCCTAACCCTAACCCTAAGAGACCTAACCCTAAACGGAACTCTAAACCTCAGCTGTGCATGGCATGTACCTAACCCTAACCCTAACCCTAACCCTAACCCTAACCCTAACCCTAACCCTAAAAGACCTAACACTAAACGGAACTCTAAACCTACAGCTGTGCATGGCATGTACCTAACCCTAACCCTAACCCTAACCCTAACCCGAACCGTAACCCTAACCCTAACCCTAACCCTAAGAGACCTAACCCTAAACGGAACTCAAAACCTAAGCTGTGCTTGGCAAGTACCTAACCCTAACCCTAACCCTAACCCTAAGAGACCTAACCCTGAACGGATCTCTAAACCTCAGCTGTGCACGGCATGTACCTAACCCTAACCCTAACCCTAACCCTAACCCTAACCCTAACCCTAACCCTAACCCTAACCCTAACCCTAACCCTAAGAGACCTAACCCTAAACGGAATTCAAAACCTCAGCTGTGCATGGCATGTACCTAAACCTAACCCTAACCCTAACCCTAACCCTAACCCTAACCCTAACCCTAAACCTAACCCTAATTCTAACCCTAACCCTAACCCTAACCCTAACCCTAACCTGAAAAGACCTAACACTAAACGGAACTCTAAACCTCAGCTGTGCACGGCATGTACCTAACCCTAACCCTAACCCTAACCCTAACCCTAACCCTAACCCTAACCCTAACCCTAACCCTAACCCTAACCCTAAAAGACCTAACCCTAAACGGAACTCTAAACCTCAGCTGTGCGTGGCATGTACCTTACCCTAACCCTATCCCTAACCCTAACCCTAACCCTAAGAGACCTAACCCTAAACGGAACTCAAAACCTCAGCTGTGCAAGGCAATTACCTAACCCTAACCCTAACCCTAACCCTAACCCTAAAAGACCTAACCCTAAACGGAACTCTAAACCTCAGTTGTGCATGGCATGTACCTAGCCCTAACCCTAACCCTAACCCTAACCCTAAGAGACCTAACCCTAAATGGAACTCAAAACCTCATCTGTGCTTGGCATGTACCTAACCCTAACCCTAACCGTAAACCTAACCCTAACCCTAACCCTAACCCTAACCCTAACCCTAAAACTGACCCTAAGAGACCTAACCCTAAACGGAACTCTAAACCTCAGCTGTGCATGGCATGTAACTAACCCTAACCCTAAACCTTAACCCTAACCCTAACCCTAACCCTAACCCTAACCCTAACCCTAACCCTAACCCTAAAAGACCTAACCCTAAACGGAACTCTAAACCTACAGCTGTGCATGGCATGTACCTAACCCTAACCCTAACCCTAACCCTAACCCTAACCCTAACCCTAACCCTAACCCTAACCCTAAGAGACCTAACCCTAAACAGAACTCTAAACCTCAGCTGTGCATGGCATGTACCTAACCCTAACCCTAACCCTAACCCTAACCCTAAAAGACCTAACCCTAAACGGAACTCTAAACCTACAGCTGTGCATGGCATGTACCTAACCCTAACCCTAACCCTAACCCTAACCCGAACCGTAACCCTAACCCTAACCCTAACCCTAAGAGACCTAACCCTAAACGGAACTCAAAACCTAAGCTGTGCTTGGCATGTACCTAACCCTAACCCTAACCCTAACCCTAAGAGACCTAACCCTTTAACGGATCTCTAAACCTCAGCTGTGCACGGCATGTACCTAACCCTAACCCTAACCCTAACCGTAACCCTAATCCTAACCCTAACCCTAACCCTAACCCTAACCCTAACCCTAAAAGACCTAACCCTAAACGGAACTCTAAACCTACAGCTGTGCATGGCATGTACCTAACCCTAACCCTAACCCTAACCCTAACCCTAACCTTAACCCTAAACCTAAGAGACCTAACCCTAAACGGAACTCTAAACCTCAGCTGTGCATGGCATGTACCTAACCCTAACCCTAACACTAACCCTAACCCTAACCCTAACCGTAACCCTAACCCTAACCCTAACCCTAACCCTAACCCTAAAAGACCTAACCCTAAACGGAACTCTAAACCTCAGCTGTGCCTGGCATGTACCTAACCCTAACCTAAACCCTAACCCTAACCCTAACCCTAAGAGACCTAACCCTAAACGGAACTCAAAACCTCAGCTGTGCATGGCATGTACCTAACCCTAACCCTAACCCTAACCCTAACCCTAACCCTAACCCTAACCCTAACCCTAACCCTAAGAGACGTAACCCTAAACGGAACTCAAAACCTCAGCTGTGCATGGCATGTACCTAACGCTAACCCTATCCCTAACCCTAACCCTAACCCTAAGAGACCTAACCCTAAACGGAACTCAAAACCTCAGCTGTGCAAGGCATGTACCTAACCCTAACCCTAACCCTAACCCTAACCCTAAAAGACCTAACCCTAAACGGAACTCTAAACCTCAGTTGTGCATGGCATGTACCTAACCCTAACCCTAACCCTAACCCTAACCCTAAGAGACCTAACCCTAAATGGAACTCAAAACCTCATCTGTGCTTGGCATGTACCTAACCCTAACCCTAACCCTAACCCTAACCCTAACCGTAACCCTAACCCTAACCCTAACCCTAACCCTAACCCTAACCCTAACCCTAACCCTAACCCTAAGAGACCTAACCCTAAACGGAACTCTAAACCTCAGCTGTGCATGGCATGTACCTAACCCTAACCCTAACCCTAACCCTAACCCTAACCCTAACCCTAACCCTAAAAGACCTAACACTAAACGGAACTCTAAACCTACAGCTGTGCATGGCATGTACCTAACCCTAACCCTAACCCTAACCCTAACCCGAACCGTAACCCTAACCCTAACCCTAACCCTAAGAGACCTAACCCTAAACGGAACTCAAAACCTAAGCTGTGCTTGGCAAGTACCTAACCCTAACCCTAACCCTAACCCTAAGAGACCTAACCCTGAACGGATCTCTAAACCTCAGCTGTGCACGGCATGTACCTAACCCTAACCCTAACCCTAACCCTAACCCTAACCCTAACCCTAACCCTAACCCTAACCCTAACCCTAACCCTAAGAGACCTAACCCTAAACGGAATTCAAAACCTCAGCTGTGCATGGCATGTACCTAAACCTAACCCTAACCCTAACCCTAACCCTAACCCTAACCCTAACCCTAAACCTAACCCTAATTCTAACCCTAACCCTAACCCTAACCCTAACCCTAACCTGAAAAGACCTAACACTAAACGGAACTCTAAACCTCAGCTGTGCACGGCATGTACCTAACCCTAACCCTAACCCTAACCCTAACCCTAACCCTAACCCTAACCCTAACCCTAACCCTAACCCTAACCCTAAAAGACCTAACCCTAAACGGAACTCTAAACCTCAGCTGTGCGTGGCATGTACCTTACCCTAACCCTATCCCTAACCCTAACCCTAACCCTAAGAGACCTAACCCTAAACGGAACTCAAAACCTCAGCTGTGCAAGGCAATTACCTAACCCTAACCCTAACCCTAACCCTAACCCTAAAAGACCTAACCCTAAACGGAACTCTAAACCTCAGTTGTGCATGGCATGTACCTAGCCCTAACCCTAACCCTAACCCTAACCCTAAGAGACCTAACCCTAAATGGAACTCAAAACCTCATCTGTGCTTGGCATGTACCTAACCCTAACCCTAACCGTAAACCTAACCCTAACCCTAACCCTAACCCTAACCCTAACCCTAAAACTGACCCTAAGAGACCTAACCCTAAACGGAACTCTAAACCTCAGCTGTGCATGGCATGTAACTAACCCTAACCCTAAACCTTAACCCTAACCCTAACCCTAACCCTAACCCTAACCCTAACCCTAACCCTAACCCTAAAAGACCTAACCCTAAACGGAACTCTAAACCTACAGCTGTGCATGGCATGTACCTAACCCTAACCCTAACCCTAACCCTAACCCTAACCCTAACCCTAACCCTAACCCTAAAAGACCTAACCCTAAATGGAACTCTAAACCTCAGCTGTGCATGGCATGTACCTAACCCTAACCCTAACCCTAACCCTAACCCTAAGAGACCTAACCCTAAATGGAACTCAAAACCTCATCTGTGCTTGGCATGTACCTAACCCTAACCCTAAACCTAACCGTAACCCTAACCCTAACCCTAACCCTAACCCTAACCCTAACCCTAACCCTAACCCTAAGAGACCTAACCCTAAACAGAACTCTAAACCTCAGCTGTGCATGGCATGTACCTAACCCTAACCCTAACCCTAACCCTAACCCTAACCCTAACCCTAACCCTAACCCTAAAAGACCTAACCCTAAACGGAACTCTAAACCTACAGCTGTGCATGGCATGTACCTAACCCTAACCCTAACCCTAACCCTAACCCGAACCGTAACCCTAACCCTAACCCTAACCCTAAGAGACCTAACCCTAAACGGAACTCAAAACCTAAGCTGTGCTTGGCATGTACCTAACCCTAACCCTAACCCTAACCCTAAGAGACCTAACCCTTTAACGGATCTCTAAACCTCAGCTGTGCACGGCATGTACCTAACCCTAACCCTAACCCTAACCGTAACCCTAATCCTAACCCTAACCCTAACCCTAACCCTAACCCTAACCCTAAAAGACCTAACCCTAAACGGAACTCTAAACCTACAGCTGTGCATGGCATGTACCTAACCCTAACCCTAACCCTAACCCTAACCCTAACCTTAACCCTAAACCTAAGAGACCTAACCCTAAACGGAACTCTAAACCTCAGCTGTGCATGGCATGTACCTAACCCTAACCCTAACACTAACCCTAACCCTAACCCTAACCGTAACCCTAACCCTAACCCTAACCCTAACCCTAACCCTAACCCTAAAAGACCTAACCCTAAACGGAACTCTAAACCTCAGCTGTGCCTGGCATGTACCTAACCCTAACCTAAACCCTAACCCTAACCCTAACCCTAAGAGACCTAACCCTAAACGGAACTCAAAACCTCAGCTGTGCATGGCATGTACCTAACCCTAACCCTAACCCTAACCCTAACCCTAACCCTAACCCTAACCTTAAGAGACGTAACCCTAAACGGAACTCAAAACCTCAGCTGTGCATGGCATGTACCTAACGCTAACCCTATCCCTAACCCTAACCCTAACCCTAAGAGACCTAACCCTAAACGGAACTCAAAACCTCAGCTGTGCAAGGCATGTACCTAACCCTAACCCTAACCCTAACCCTAACCCTAAAAGACCTAACCCTAAACGGAACTCTAAACCTCAGTTGTGCATGGCATGTACCTAACCCTAACCCTAACCCTAACCCTAACCCTAAGAGACCTAACCCTAAATGGAACTCAAAACCTCATCTGTGCTTGGCATGTACCTAACCCTAACCCTAACCCTAACCCTAACCGTAACCCTAACCCTAACCCTAACCCTAACCCTAACCCTAACCCTAACCCTAACCCTAACCCTAAGAGACCTAACCCTGAACGGATCTCTAAACCTCAGCTGTGCATGGCATGTACCTAACCCTAACCCTAACCCTAACCCTAACCCTAACCCTAACCCTAACCCTAAAAGACCTAACACTAAACGGAACTCTAAACCTCAGCTGTGCATGGCATGTACCTAACCCTAACCCTAACCCTAACCCTAACCCTAAGAGACCTAACCCTAAATGGAACTCAAAACCTCATCTGTGCTTGGCATGTACCTAACCCTAACCCTAAACCTAACCGTAACCCTAACCCTAACCCTAACCCTAACCCTAACCCTAACCCTAACCCTAAGAGACCTAACCCTAAACAGAACTCTAAACCTCAGCTGTGCATGGCATGTACCTAACCCTAACCCTAACCCTAACCCTAACCCTAACCCTAACCCTAACCCTAACCCTAAAAGACCTAACCCTAAACGGAACCCTAAACCTACAGCTGTGCATGGCATGTACCTAACCCTAACCCTAACCCTAACCCTAACCCGAACCGTAACCCTAACCCTAACCCTAACCCTAAGAGACCTAACCCTAAACGGAACTCATAACCTAAGCTGTGCTTGGCATGTACCTAACCCTAACCCTAACCCTAACCCTAAGAGACCTAACCTTTTAACGGATCTCTAAACCTCAGCTGTGCACGGCATGTACCTAACCCTAACCCTAACCCTAACCGTAACCCTAATCCTAACCCTAACCCTAACCCTAACCCTAACCCTAACCCTAAAAGACCTAACCCTAAACGGAACTCTAAACCTACAGCTGTGCATGGCATGTACCTAACCCTAACCCTAACCCTAACCCTAACCCTAACCTTAACCCTAAGCCTAAGAGACCTAACCCTAAACGGAACTCTAAACCTCAGCTGTGCATGGCATGTACCTAACCCTAACCCTAACACTAACCCTAACCCTAACCCTAACCGTAACCCTAACCCTAACCCTAACCCTAACCCTAACCCTAACCCTAACCCTAAAAGACCTAACCCTAAACGGAACTCTAAACCTCAGCTGTGCGTGGCATGTACCTAACCCTAACCTAAACCCTAACCCTAACCCTAACCCTAAGAGACCTAACCCTAAACGGAACTCAAAACCTCAGCTGTGCATGGCATGTACCTAACCCTAACCCTAACCCTAACCCTAACCCTAACCCTAACCCTAACCTTAAGAGACGTAACCCTAAACGGAACTCAAAACCTCAGCTGTGCATGGCATGTACCTAACGCTAACCCTATCCCTAACCCTAACCCTAACCCTAAGAGACCTAACCCTAAACGGAACTCAAAACCTCAGCTGTGCAAGGCATGTACCTAACCCTAACCCTAACCCTAACCCTAACCCTAAAAGACCTAACCCTAAACGGAACTCTAAACCTCAGTTGTGCATGGCATGTACCTAACCCTAACCCTAACCCTAACCCTAACCCTAAGAGACCTAACCCTAAATGGAACTCAAAACCTCATCTGTGCTTGGCATGTACCTAACCCTAACCCTAACCCTAACCCTAACCGTAACCCTAACCCTAACCCTAACCCTAACCCTAACCCTAACCCTAACCCTAACCCTAACCCTAAGAGACCTAACCCTGAACGGATCTCTAAACCTCAGCTGTGCATGGCATGTACCTAACCCTAACCCTAACCCTAACCCTAACCCTAACCCTAACCCTAACCCTAAAAGACCTAACACTAAACGGAACTCTAAACCTCAGCTGTGCATGGCATGTACCTAACCCTAACCCTAACCCTAACCCTAACCCTAAGAGACCTAACCCTAAATGGAACTCAAAACCTCATCTGTGCTTGGCATGTACCTAACCCTAACCCTAAACCTAACCGTAACCCTAACCCTAACCCTAACCCTAACCCTAACCCTAACCCTAACCCTAAGAGACCTAACCCTAAACAGAACTCTAAACCTCAGCTGTGCATGGCATGTACCTAACCCTAACCCTAACCCTAACCCTAACCCTAACCCTAACCCTAACCCTAACCCTAAAAGACCTAACCCTAAACGGAACTCTAAACCTACAGCTGTGCATGGCATGTACCTAACCCTAACCCTAACCCTAACCCTAACCCGAACCGTAACCCTAACCCTAACCCTAACCCTAAGAGACCTAACCCTAAACGGAACTCAAAACCTAAGCTGTGCTTGGCATGTACCTAACCCTAACCCTAACCCTAACCCTAAGAGACCTAACCCTTTAACGGATCTCTAAACCTCAGCTGTGCACGGCATGTACCTAACCCTAACCCTAACCCTAACCCTAACCCTAACCCTAACCCTAACCCTAACCCTAACCCTAACCCTAACCCTAAAAGACCTAACCCTAAACGGAACTCTAAACCTACAGCTGTGCATGGCATGTACCTAACCCTAACCCTAACCCTAACCCTAACCCTAACCTTAACCCTAAACCTAAGAGACCTAACCCTAAACGGAACTCTAAACCTCAGCTGTGCATGGCATGTACCTAACCCTAACCCTAACACTAACCCTAACCCTAACCCTAACCGTAACCCTAACCCTAACCCTAACCCTAACCCTAACCCTAACCCTAAAAGACCTAACCCTAAACGGAACTCTAAACCTCAGCTGTGCCTGGCATGTACCTAACCCTAACCTAAACCCTAACCCTAACCCTAACCCTAAGAGACCTAACCCTAAACGGAACTCAAAACCTCAGCTGTGCATGGCATGTACCTAACCCTAACCCTAACCCTAACCCTAACCCTAACCCTAACCCTAACCCTAACCCTAACCCTAAGAGACGTAACCCTAAACGGAACTCAAAACCTCAGCTGTGCATGGCATGTACCTAACGCTAACCCTATCCCTAACCCTAACCCTAACCCTAAGAGACCTAACCCTAAACGGAACTCAAAACCTCAGCTGTGCAAGGCATGTACCTAACCCTAACCCTAACCCTAACCCTAACCCTAAAAGACCTAACCCTAAACGGAACTCTAAACCTCAGTTGTGCATGGCATGTACCTAACCCTAACCCTAACCCTAACCCTAACCCTAAGAGACCTAACCCTAAATGGAACTCAAAACCTCATCTGTGCTTGGCATGTACCTAACCCTAACCCTAACCCTAACCCTAACCCTAACCGTAACCCTAACCCTAACCCTAACCCTAACCCTAACCCTAACCCTAACCCTAACCCTAACCCTAAGAGACCTAACCCTAAACGGAACTCTAAACCTCAGCTGTGCATGGCATGTACCTAACCCTAACCCTAACCCTAACCCTAACCCTAACCCTAACCCTAACCCTAAAAGACCTAACACTAAACGGAACTCTAAACCTACAGCTGTGCATGGCATGTACCTAACCCTAACCCTAACCCTAACCCTAACCCGAACCGTAACCCTAACCCTAACCCTAACCCTAAGAGACCTAACCCTAAACGGAACTCAAAACCTAAGCTGTGCTTGGCAAGTACCTAACCCTAACCCTAACCCTAACCCTAAGAGACCTAACCCTGAACGGATCTCTAAACCTCAGCTGTGCACGGCATGTACCTAACCCTAACCCTAACCCTAACCCTAACCCTAACCCTAACCCTAACCCTAACCCTAACCCTAACCCTAACCCTAAGAGACCTAACCCTAAACGGAATTCAAAACCTCAGCTGTGCATGGCATGTACCTAAACCTAACCCTAACCCTAACCCTAACCCTAACCCTAACCCTAACCCTAAACCTAACCCTAATTCTAACCCTAACCCTAACCCTAACCCTAACCCTAACCTGAAAAGACCTAACACTAAACGGAACTCTAAACCTCAGCTGTGCACGGCATGTACCTAACCCTAACCCTAACCCTAACCCTAACCCTAACCCTAACCCTAACCCTAACCCTAACCCTAACCCTAACCCTAAAAGACCTAACCCTAAACGGAACTCTAAACCTCAGCTGTGCGTGGCATGTACCTTACCCTAACCCTATCCCTAACCCTAACCCTAACCCTAAGAGACCTAACCCTAAACGGAACTCAAAACCTCAGCTGTGCAAGGCAATTACCTAACCCTAACCCTAACCCTAACCCTAACCCTAAAAGACCTAACCCTAAACGGAACTCTAAACCTCAGTTGTGCATGGCATGTACCTAGCCCTAACCCTAACCCTAACCCTAACCCTAAGAGACCTAACCCTAAATGGAACTCAAAACCTCATCTGTGCTTGGCATGTACCTAACCCTAACCCTAACCGTAAACC
>NW_026599604.1:2157500-2162500 GCF_023634155.1 Falco peregrinus
ACGGAACCCTAAACCTACAGCTGTGCATGGCATGTACCTAACCCTAACCCTAACCCTAACCCTAACCCGAACCGTAACCCTAACCCTAACCCTAACCCTAAGAGACCTAACCCTAAACGGAACTCAAAACCTAAGCTGTGCTTGGCATGTACCTAACCCTAACCCTAACCCTAACCCTAAGAGACCTAACCTTTTAACGGATCTCTAAACCTCAGCTGTGCACGGCATGTACCTAACCCTAACCCTAACCCTAACCGTAACCCTAATCCTAACCCTAACCCTAACCCTAACCCTAACCCTAACCCTAAAAGACCTAACCCTAAACGGAACTCTAAACCTACAGCTGTGCATGGCATGTACCTAACCCTAACCCTAACCCTAACCCTAACCCTAACCTTAACCCTAAGCCTAAGAGACCTAACCCTAAACGGAACTCTAAACCTCAGCTGTGCATGGCATGTACCTAACCCTAACCCTAACACTAACCCTAACCCTAACCCTAACCGTAACCCTAACCCTAACCCTAACCCTAACCCTAACCCTAACCCTAACCCTAAAAGACCTAACCCTAAACGGAACTCTAAACCTCAGCTGTGCGTGGCATGTACCTAACCCTAACCTAAACCCTAACCCTAACCCTAACCCTAAGAGACCTAACCCTAAACGGAACTCAAAACCTCAGCTGTGCATGGCATGTACCTAACCCTAACCCTAACCCTAACCCTAACCCTAACCCTAACCCTAACCTTAAGAGACGTAACCCTAAAACGGAACTCAAAACCTCAGCTGTGCATGGCATGTACCTAACGCTAACCCTATCCCTAACCCTAACCCTAACCCTAAGAGACCTAACCCTAAACGGAACTCTAAACCTCAGCTGTGCATGGCATGTACCTAACCCTAACCCTAACCCTAACCCTAACCCTAAAAGACCTAACCCTAAACGGAACTCTAAACCTCAGTTGTGCATGGCATGTACCTAACCCTAACCCTAACCCTAACCCTAACCCTAAGAGACCTAACCCTAAATGGAACTCAAAACCTCATCTGTGCTTGGCATGTACCTAACCCTAACCCTAACCCTAAGCCTAACCGTAACCCTAACCCTAACCCTAACCCTAACCCTAACCCTAACCCTAACCCTAACCCTAACCCTAACCCTAAGAGACCTAACCCTGAACGGATCTCTAAACCTCAGCTGTGCATGGCATGTACCTAACCCTAACCCTAACCCTAACCCTAACCCTAACCCTAACCCTAACCCTAAAAGACCTAACACTAAACGGAACTCTAAACCTACAGCTGTGCATGGCATGTACCTAACCCTAACCCTAACCCTAACCCTAACCCGAACCGTAACCCTAACCCTAACCCTAACCCTAAGAGACCTAACCCTAAACGGAACTCAAAACCTAAGCTGTGCTTGGCAAGTACCTAACCCTAACCCTAACCCTAACCCTAAGAGACCTAACCCTGAACGGATCTCTAAACCTCAGCTGTGCACGGCATGTACCTAACCCTAACCCTAACCCTAACCCTAACCCTAACCCTAACCCTAACCCTAACCCTAACCCTAACCCTAAAAGACCTAACCCTAAACGGAACTCTAAACCTACAGCTGTGCATGGCATGTACCTAACCCTAACCCTAACCCTAACCCTAACCCTAACCTTAACCCTAAGCCTAAGAGACCTAACCCTAAACGGAACTCTAAACCTCAGCTGTGCATGGCATGTACCTAACCCTAACCCTAACCCTAACCCTAACCCTAACCCTAACCCTAACCCTAACCCTAACCCTAACCCTAACCCTAACCCTAAAAGACCTAACCCTAAACGGAACTCTAAACCTCAGCTGTGCGTGGCATGTACCTAACCCTAACCCTAACCCTAACCCTAACCCTAACCCTAAGAGACCTAACCCTAAACGGAACTCAACACCTCAGCTGTGCATGGCATGTACCTAACCCTAACCCTAACCCTAACCCTAACCCTAACCCTAACCCTAACCCTAACCCTAACCCTAAGAGACCTAACCCTAAACGGAATTCAAAACCTCAGCTGTGCATGGCATGTACCTAAACCTAACCCTAACCCTAACCCTAACCCTAACCCTTACCCTAAAAGACCTAACCCTAAACGGAACTCTAAACCTACAGCTGTGCATGGCATGTACCTAACCCTAACCCTAACCCTAACCCTAACCCTAAAAGACCTAACCCTAAACGGAACTCTAAACCTCAGCTGTGCATGGCATGTACCTAACCCTAACCCTAACCCTAACCCTAACCCTAACCCTAAGAGACCTAACCCTAAATTGAACTCAAAACCTCATCTGTGCTTGGCATGTACCTAACCCTAACCCTAACCCTAACCCTAACCGTAACCCTAACCCTAACCCTAACCCTAACCCTAACCCTAACCCTAAGAGACCTAACCCTAAACGGAACTCTAAACCTCAGCTGTGCATGGCATGTACCTAACCCTAACCCTAACCCTAACCCTAACCCTAACCCTAACCCTAACCCTAACCCTAACCCTAAAAGACCTAACCCTAAACGGAACTCTAAACCTACAGCTGTGCATGGCATGTACCTAAACCTAACCCTAACCCTAACCCTAACCCTAACCCTAACCGTAACCCTAACCTTAACCCTAACCCTAAGAGACCTAACCCTAAACGGAACTCTAAACCTCAGCTGTGCATGGCATGTACCTAACCCTAACCCTAACCCTAACCCTAACCCTAATCCTAAACCTAACCCTAATCCTGACCCTAAGAGGCCTAACCCGAGACGGAACTCTAAACCTCAGCTGTGCATGGCATGTACATAACCCTAACCCTAACCCTAACCCTAACCCTAACCCTAACCCTAACCCTAACTCTAACCATAAAACTGACCCTAAGAGAGCTAACCCTAAACGGAACTCAAAACCTCAGCTGTGCATGGCATGTACCTAACCCTAACCCTAACCCTAACCCTAACCCTAACCCTAACCCTAAGAGACCTAACCCTAAACGGAATTCAAAACCTCAGCTGTGCATGGCATGTACCTAAACCTAACCCTAACCCTAACCCTAACCCTAACCCTAACCCTAACCCTAAACCTAACCCTAATTCTAACCCTAACCCTAACCCTAACCCTAACCCTAACCTGAAAAGACCTAACACTAAACGGAACTCTAAACCTCAGCTGTGCACGGCATGTACCTAACCCTAACCCTAACCCTAACCCTAACCCTAACCCTAACCCTAACCCTAACCCTAACCCTAACCCTAAAAGACCTAACCCTAAACGGAACTCTAAACCTCAGCTGTGCGTGGCATGTACCTTACCCTAACCCTATCCCTAACCCTAACCCTAACCCTAAGAGACCTAACCCTAAACGGAACTCAAAACCTCAGCTGTGCAAGGCATGTACCTAACCCTAACCCTAACCCTAACCCTAACCCTAAAAGACCTAACCCTAAACGGAACTCTAAACCTCAGTTGTGCATGGCATGTACCTAGCCCTAACCCTAACCCTAACCCTAACCCTAAGAGACCTAACCCTAAATGGAACTCAAAACCTCATCTGTGCTTGGGATGTACCTAACCCTAACCCTAACCGTAAACCTAACCCTAACCCTAACCCTAACCCTAACCCTAACCCTAAAACTGACCCTAAGAGACCTAACCCTAAACGGAACTCTAAACCTCAGCTGTGCATGGCATGTACCTAACCCTAACCCTAACCCTTAACCCTAACCCTAACCCTAACCCTAACCCTAACCCTAACCCTAACCCTAAAAGACCTAACCCTAAACGGAACTCTAAACCTACAGCTGTGCATGGCATGTACCTAACCCTAACCCTAACCCTAACCCTAACCCTAACCCTAACCCTAACCCTAACCCTAAAAGACCTAACCCAAAACGGAACTCTAAACCTCAGCTGTGCATGGCATGTACCTAACCCTAACCCTAACCCTAACCCTAACCCTAAGAGACCTAACCCTAAATGGAACTCAAAACCTCATCTGTGCTTGGCATGTACCTAACCCTAACCCTAAACCTAACCGTAACCCTAACCCTAACCCTAACCCTAACCCTAACCCTAACCCTAACCCTAACCCTAACCCTAACCCTAACCCTAAGCCTAAGAGACCTAACCCTAAACGGAACTCTAAACCTCAGCTGTGCATGGCATGTACCTAACCCTAACCCTAACACTAACCCTAACCCTAACCCTAACCGTAACCCGAACCCTAACCCTAACCCTAACCCTAACCCTAACCCTAAAAGACCTAACCCTAAACGGAACTCTAAACCTCAGCTGTGCGTGGCATGTACCTAACCCTAACCTAAACCCTAACCCTAACCCTAACCCTAAGAGACCTAACCCTAAACGGAACTCAAAACTTCAGCTGTGCATGGCATGTACCTAACCCTAACCCTAACCCTAACCCTAACCCTAACCCTAACCCTAACCCTAACCCTAACCTTAAGAGACGTAACCCTAAACGGAACTCAAAACCTCAGCTGTGCATGGCATGTACCTAACGCTAACCCTATCCCTAACCCTAACCCTAACCCTAAGAGACCTAACCCTAAACGGAACTCAAAACCTCAGCTGTGCAAGGCATGTACCTAACCCTAACCCTAACCCTAACCCTAACCCTAAAAGACCTAACCCTAAACGGAACTCTAAACCTCAGTTGTGCATGGCATGTACCGAACCCTAACCCTAACCCTAACCCTAACCCTAAGAGACCTAACCCTAAATGGAACTCAAAACCTCATCTGTGCTTGGCATGTACCTAACCCTAACCCTAACCCTAACCCTAACCGTAACCCTAACCCTAACCCTAACCCTAACCCTAACCCTAACCCTAAGAGACCTAACCCTAAACGGAACTCTAAACCTCAGCTGTGCATGGCATGTACCTAACCCTAACCCTAACCCTAACCCTAACCCTAACCCTAACCCTAACCCTAAAAGACCTAACACTAAACGGAA
>NW_026599604.1:2177500-2187500 GCF_023634155.1 Falco peregrinus
AACTCAAAACCTAAGCTGTGCTTGGCATGTACCTAACCCTAACCCTAACCCTAACCCTAACCCTAATCCTAAACCTAACCCTAATCCTCACCCTAAGAGGCCTAACCCGAGACGGAACTCTAAACCTCAGTTGTGCATGGCATGTACCTAACCCTAACCCTAACCCTAACCTTAATCCTAAACCTAACCCTAATCCTGACCCTAAGAGGCCTAACCCTAGACGGAACGCTAAACCTCAGCTGTGCATGGCATGTACATAACCCTAACCCTAACCCTAACCGTAACCCTAACCCTAACCCTAACCCTAACCCTAACCCTAACCCTAACCCTAACCCTAACCCTAAAACTGACCCTAAGAGAGCTAACCCTAAACGGAACTCTAAACCTCAGCTGTGCATGGCATGTACCTATCCCTAAACCTAACCCTAACCCTAACCCTAAGAAACCTAACCCTAAACGGAACTCTAAACCTCAGCTGTGCATGGCATATACCTAACCCTAAGACTAACTCTAACCCTAACCCTAACCCTAACCCTAACCCTAACCCTAACCCTAACCCTAACCCTAACCCTAACCCTAACCCTAACCCTAACCCTAACCCTAACCCTAACCCTAAACCTAACCCTAATTCTAACCCTAACCCTAACCCTAACCCTAACCCTAACCTGAAAAGACCTAACATTAAACGGAACTCTGAACCTCAGCTGTGCATGGCATGTACCTAACCCTAACCCTAACCCTAACCCTAACCCTAACCCTAACCCTAACCTGAAAAGACCTAACATTAAACGGAACTCTGAACCTCAGCTGTACATGGCATGTACCTAACCCTAACCCTAACCCTAACCCTAAGAGACCTAACCCTGAACGGATCTCTAAACCTCAGTTGTGCACGGCATGTACCTAACCCTAACCCTAACCCTAACCCTAACCCTAACCCTAACCCTAACCCTAACCCTAACCCTAACCCTAACCCTAAAAGACCTAACTCTAAACGGAACTCTAAACCTACAGCTGTGCATGGCATGTACCTAACCCTAACCCTAACCCTAACCCTAACCCTAACCCTAACCCTAAAAGACCTAACCCTAAACGGAACTCTAAACCTCAGCTGTGCATGGCATGTACCTAACCCTAACCCTAACCCTAACCCTAACCCTAAAAGACCTAACCCTAAATGGAACTCAAAACCTCATCTGTGCTTGGCATGTACCTAACCCTAACCCTAACCCTAACCTTAACCGTAACCCTAACCGTAACCCTAACCCTAACCCTAACCCTAACCCTAACCCTAAGAGACCTAACCCTAAACGGAACTCTAAACCTACAGCTGTGCATGGCATGTACCTAACCCTAACCCTAACCCTAACCCTAACCCTAACCTTAACCCTAAGCCTAAGAGACCTAACCCTAAACGGAACTCAAAACCTCAGCTGTGCATGGCATGTACCTAACCCTAACCCTAACCCTAACCCTAACCCTAACCCTAACCCTAACCCTAACCCTAACCCTAACCCTAACCCTAAAAGACCTAACCCTAAACGGAACTCTAAACCTCAGCTGTGCGTGGCATGTACCTAACCCTAACCCTAACCCTAACCCTAACCCTAACCCTAAGAGACCTAACCCTAAACGGAACTCAAAACCTCAGCTGTGCATGGCATGTACCTAACCCTAACCCTAACCCTAACCCTAACCCTAACCCTAACCCTAACCCTAACCCTAACCCTAAGAGACCTAACCCTAAACGGAATTCAAAACCTCAGCTGTGCATGGCATGTACCTAAACCTAACCCTAACCCTAACCCTAACCCTAACCCTAACCCTAAAAGACCTAACCCTAAACGGAACTCTAAACCTACAGCTGTGCATGGCATGTACCTAACCCTAACCCTAACCCTAACCCTAACCCTAACCCTAACCCTAAAAGACCTAACCCTAAACGGAACTCTAAACCTCAGCTGTGCATGGCATGTACCTAACCCTAACCCTAACCCTAACCCTAAGAGACCTAACCCTAAATGGAACTCAAAACCTCATCTGTGCTTGGCATGTACCTAACCCTAACCCTAACCCTAACCCTAACCGTAACCCTAACCCTAACCCTAACCCTAACCCTAACCCTAACCCTAACCCTAAGAGACCTAACCCTAAACGGAACTCTAAACCTCAGCTGTGCATGGCATGTACCTAACCCTAACCCTAACCCTAACCCTAACCCTAACCCTAACCCTAACCCTAACCCTAACCCTAAGAGACCTAACCCTAAACAGAACTCAAATCCTAAGCTGTGCTTGGCATGTACCTAACCCTAACCCTAACCCTAACCGTAAGAGACCTAACCCTGAAGGGAACTCTAAACCTCAGCTATGCATGGCATGTACCTAACCCTAACCCTAACCCTAACCCTAACCCTAACCCTAATCCTAACCCTAACCCTAACCCTTACCCTAACCCTAACCCTAACCCTAACCCTAACCCTAATAGACCTAACCCTAAACGGGACTCTAAACCTCAGCTGTGCATGGCATGTACCTAACCCTAACCCTAACCCTAACCCTAACCCTAACCCTAACCCTAACCCTAACCCTAACCCTAAAAGACCTAACCCTAAACGGAACTCTAAACCTACAGCTGTGCATGGCATGTACCTAACCCTAACCCTAACCCTAACCCTAACCCTAACCGTAACCCTAACCCTAACCCTAACCCTAAGAGACCTAACCCTAAACGGAACTCAAAACCTAAGCTGTGCTTGGCATGTACCTAACCCTAACCCTAACCCTAACCCTAACCCTAAGAGACCTAACCCTAAATGGAACTCAAAACCTCATCTGTGCTTGGCATGTACCTAACCCTAACCCTAACCCTAACCCTAACCGTAACCCTAACCCTAACCCTAACCCTAACCCTAACCCTAACCCTAACCCTAACCCTAACCCTAACCCTAAAAGACCTAACCCTAAACGGAACTCTAAACCTACAGCTGTGCGTGGCATGTACCTAACCCTAACCCTAACCCTAACCCTAATCCTAAACCTAACCCTAATCCTGACCCTAAGAGGCCTAACCCTAGACGGAACGCTAAACCTCAGCTGTGCATGGCATGTACATAACCCTAACCCTAACCCTAACCGTAACCCTAACCCTAACCCTAACCCTAACCCTAACCCTAACCCTAACCCTAACCCTAAAACTGACCCTAAGAGAGCTAACCCTAAACGGAACTCTAAACCTCAGCTGTGCATGGCATGTACCTATCCCTAAACCTAACCCTAACCCTAACCCTAAGAAACCTAACCCTAAACGGAACTCTAAACCTCAGCTGTGCATGGCATATACCTAACCCTAAGACTAACTCTAACCCTAACCCTAACACTAACCCTAACCCTAACCCTAACCCTAACCCTAACCCTAACCCTAACCCTAACCCTAACCCTAACCCTAACCCTAAACCTAACCCTAATTCTAACCCTAACCCTAACCCTAACCCTAACCCTAACCTGAAAAGACCTAACATTAAACGGAACTCTGAACCTCAGCTGTGCATGGCATGTACCTAACCCTAACCCTAACCCTAACCCTAACCCTAACCCTAACCTGAAAAGACCTAACATTAAACGGAACTCTGAACCTCAGCTGTGCATGGCATGTACCTAACCCTAACCCTAACCCTAACCCTAAGAGACCTAACCCTGAACGGATCTCTAAACCTCAGTTGTGCACGGCATGTACCTAACCCTAACCCTAACCCTAACCCTAACCCTAACCCTAACCCTAACCCTAACCCTAACCCTAACCCTAACCCTAACCCTAACCCTAACCCTAAAAGACCTAACTCTAAACGGAACTCTAAACCTACAGCTGTGCATGGCATGTACCTAACCCTAACCCTAACCCTAACCCTAACCCTAACCCTAACCCTAACCCTAAAAGACCTAACCCTAAACGGAACTCTAAACCTCAGCTGTGCATGGCATGTACCTAACCCTAACCCTAACCCTAACCCTAACCCTAAGAGACCTAACCCTAAATGGAACTCAAAACCTCATCTGTGCTTGGCATGTACCTAACCCTAACCCTAACCCTAACCTTAACTGTAACCCTAACCGTAACCCTAACCCTAACCCTAACCCTCACCCTAACCCTAAGAGACCTAACCCTAAACGGAACTCTAAACCTACAGCTGTGCATGGCATGTACCTAACCCTAACCCTAACCCTAACCCTAACCCTAACCTTAACCCTAAGCCTAAGAGACCTAACCCTAAACGGAACTCAAAACCTCAGCTGTGCATGGCATTTACCTAACCCTAACCCTAACCCTAACCCTAACCCTAACCCTAACCCTAACCCTAACCCTAACCCTAACCCTAACCCTAACCCTAAAAGACCTAACCCTAAACGGAACTCTAAACCTCAGCTGTGCGTGGCATGTACCTAACCCTAACCCTAACCCTAACCCTAACCCTAACCCTAAGAGACCTAACCCTAAACGGAACTCAAAACCTCAGCTGTGCATGGCATGTACCTAACCCTAACCCTAACCCTAACCCTAACCCTAACCCTAAAACTGACCCTAAGAGAGCTAACCCTAAACGGAACTCTAAACCTCAGCTGTGCATGGCATGTACCTATCCCTAAACCTAACCCTAACCCTAACCCTAAGAAACCTAACCCTAAACGGAACTCTAAACCTCAGCTGTGCATGGCATATACCTAACCCTAAGACTAACCCTAACCCTAACCCTAACCCTAACCCTAACCCTAACCCTAACCCTAACCCTAACCCTAACCCTAACCCTAACCCTAACCCTAACCCTAACCCTAACCCTAAACCTAACCCTAATTCTAACCCTAACCCTAACCCTAACCCTAACCCTAACCTGAAAAGACCTAACATTAAACGGAACTCTGAACCTCAGCTGTGCATGGCATGTACCTAACCCTAACCCTAACCCTAACCCTAACCCTAACCCTAACCCTAACCTGAAAAGACCTAACATTAAACGGAACTCTGAACCTCAGCTGTACATGGCATGTACCTAACCCTAACCCTAACCCTAACCCTAAGAGACCTAACCCTGAACGGATCTCTAAACCTCAGTTGTGCACGGCATGTACCTAACCCTAACCCTAACCCTAACCCTAACCCTAACCCTAACCCTAACCCTAACCCTAACCCTAACCCTAACCCTAACCCTAAAAGACCTAACTCTAAACGGAACTCTAAACCTACAGCTGTGCATGGCATGTACCTAACCCTAACCCTAACCCTAACCCTAACCCTAAAAGACCTAACCCTAAATGGAACTCAAAACCTCATCTGTGCTTGGCATGTACCTAACCCTAACCCTAACCCTAACCTTAACCGTAACCCTAACCGTAACCCTAACCCTAACCCTAACCCTAACCCTAACCCTAAGAGACCTAACCCTAAACGGAACTCTAAACCTACAGCTGTGCATGGCATGTACCTAACCCTAACCCTAACCCTAACCCTAACCCTAACCTTAACCCTAAGCCTAAGAGACCTAACCCTAAACGGAACTCAAAACCTCAGCTGTGCATGGCATGTACCTAACCCTAACCCTAACCCTAACCCTAACCCTAACCCTAACCCTAACCCTAACCCTAACCCTAACCCTAACCCTAAAAGACCTAACCCTAAACGGAACTCTAAACCTCAGCTGTGCGTGGCATGTACCTAACCCTAACCCTAACCCTAACCCTAACCCTAACCCTAAGAGACCTAACCCTAAACGGAACTCAAAACCTCAGCTGTGCATGGCATGTACCTAACCCTAACCCTAACCCTAACCCTAACCCTAACCCTAACCCTAACCCTAACCCTAACCCTAAGAGACCTAACCCTAAACGGAATTCAAAACCTCAGCTGTGCATGGCATGTACCTAAACCTAACCCTAACCCTAACCCTAACCCTAACCCTAACCCTAAAAGACCTAACCCTAAACGGAACTCTAAACCTACAGCTGTGCATGGCATGTACCTAACCCTAACCCTAACCCTAACCCTAACCCTAACCCTAACCCTAAAAGACCTAACCCTAAACGGAACTCTAAACCTCAGCTGTGCATGGCATGTACCTAACCCTAACCCTAACCCTAACCCTAACCCTAAGAGACCTAACCCTAAATGGAACTCAAAACCTCATCTGTGCTTGGCATGTACCTAACCCTAACCCTAACCCTAACCCTAACCGTAACCCTAACCCTAACCCTAACCCTAACCCTAACCCTAACCCTAACCCTAAGAGACCTAACCCTAAACGGAACTCTAAACCTCAGCTGTGCATGGCATGTACCTAACCCTAACCCTAACCCTAACCCTAACCCTAACCCTAACCCTAACCCTAACCCTAACCCTAAGAGACCTAACCCTAAACAGAACTCAAATCCTAAGCTGTGCTTGGCATGTACCTAACCCTAACCCTAACCCTAACCGTAAGAGACCTAACCCTGAAGGGAACTCTAAACCTCAGCTATGCATGGCATGTACCTAACCCTAACCCTAACCCTAACCCTAACCCTAACCCTAATCCTAACCCTAACCCTAACCCTTACCCTAACCCTAACCCTAACCCTAACCCTAACCCTAATAGACCTAACCCTAAACGGGACTCTAAACCTCAGCTGTGCATGGCATGTACCTAACCCTAACCCTAACCCTAACCCTAACCCTAACCCTAACCCTAACCCTAACCCTAACCCTAAAAGACCTAACCCTAAACGGAACTCTAAACCTACAGCTGTGCATGGCATGTACCTAACCCTAACCCTAACCCTAACCCTAACCCTAACCGTAACCCTAACCCTAACCCTAACCCTAAGAGACCTAACCCTAAACGGAACTCAAAACCTAAGCTGTGCTTGGCATGTACCTAACCCTAACCCTAACCCTAACCCTAACCCTAAGAGACCTAACCCTAAATGGAACTCAAAACCTCATCTGTGCTTGGCATGTACCTAACCCTAACCCTAACCCTAACCCTAACCGTAACCCTAACCGTAACCCTAACCCTAACCCTAACCCTAACCCTAACCCTAACCCTAACCCTAACCCTAACCCTAACCCTAAAAGACCTAACCCTAAACGGAACTCTAAACCTACAGCTGTGCGTGGCATGTACCTAACCCTAACCCTAACCCTAACCCTAATCCTAAACCTAACCCTAATCCTGACCCTAAGAGGCCTAACCCTAGACGGAACGCTAAACCTCAGCTGTGCATGGCATGTACATAACCCTAACCCTAACCCTAACCGTAACCCTAACCCTAACCCTAACCCTAACCCTAACCCTAACCCTAACCCTAACCCTAAAACTGACCCTAAGAGAGCTAACCCTAAACGGAACTCTAAACCTCAGCTTTGCATGGCATGTACCTATCCCTAAACCTAACCCTAACCCTAACCCTAAGAAACCTAACCCTAAACGGAACTCTAAACCTCAGCTGTGCATGGCATATACCTAACCCTAAGACTAACTCTAACCCTAACCCTAACACTAACCCTAACCCTAACCCTAACCCTAACCCTAACCCTAACCCTAACCCTAACCCTAACCCTAACCCTAACCCTAAACCTAACCCTAATTCTAACCCTAACCCTAACCCTAACCCTAACCCTAACCTGAAAAGACCTAACATTAAACGGAACTCTGAACCTCAGCTGTGCATGGCATGTACCTAACCCTAACCCTAACCCTAACCCTAACCCTAACCCTAACCTGAAAAGACCTAACATTAAACGGAACTCTGAACCTCAGCTGTGCATGGCATGTACCTAACCCTAACCCTAACCCTAACCCTAAGAGACCTAACCCTGAACGGATCTCTAAACCTCAGTTGTGCACGGCATGTACCTAACCCTAACCCTAACCCTAACCCTAACCCTAACCCTAACCCTAACCCTAACCCTAACCCTAACCCTAACCCTAACCCTAACCCTAACCCTAAAAGACCTAACTCTAAACGGAACTCTAAACCTACAGCTGTGCATGGCATGTACCTAACCCTAACCCTAACCCTAACCCTAACCCTAACCCTAACCCTAACCCTAAAAGACCTAACCCTAAACGGAACTCTAAACCTCAGCTGTGCATGGCATGTACCTAACCCTAACCCTAACCCTAACCCTAACCCTAAGAGACCTAACCCTAAATGGAACTCAAAACCTCATCTGTGCTTGGCATGTACCTAACCCTAACCCTAACCCTAACCTTAACCGTAACCCTAACCGTAACCCTAACCCTAACCCTAACCCTCACCCTAACCCTAAGAGACCTAACCCTAAACGGAACTCTAAACCTACAGCTGTGCATGGCATGTACCTAACCCTAACCCTAACCCTAACCCTAACCCTAACCTTAACCCTAAGCCTAAGAGACCTAACCCTAAACGGAACTCAAAACCTCAGCTGTGCATGGCATTTACCTAACCCTAACCCTAACCCTAACCCTAACCCTAACCCTAACCCTAACCCTAACCCTAACCCTAACCCTAACCCTAACCCTAAAAGACCTAACCCTAAACGGAACTCTAAACCTCAGCTGTGCGTGGCATGTACCTAACCCTAACCCTAACCCTAACCCTAACCCTAACCCTAAGAGACCTAACCCTAAACGGAACTCAAAACCTCAGCTGTGCATGGCATGTACCTAACCCTAACCCTAACCCTAACCCTAACCCTAACCCTAACCCTAACCCTAACCCTAAGAGACCTAACCCTAAACGGAATTCAAAACCTCAGCTGTGCATGGCATGTACCTAACCCTAACCCTAACCCTAACCCTAACCCTAAACCTAACCCTAAAAGACCTAACCCTAAACGGAACTCTAAACCTACAGCTGTGCATGGCATGTACCTAACCCTAACCCTAACCCTAACCCTAACCCTAACCCTAAAAGACCTAACCCTAAACGGAACTCTAAACCTCAGCTGTGCATGGCATGTACCTAACCCTAACCCTAACCCTAACCCTAACCCTAAGAGACCTAACCCTAAATGGAACTCAAAACCTCATCTGTGCTTGGCATGTACCTAACCCTAACCCTAACCCTAACCCTAACCGTAACCCTAACCCTAACCCTAACCCTAACCCTAACCCTAACCCTAACCCTAAGAGACCTAACCCTAAACGGAACTCTAAACCTCAGCTGTGCATGGCATGTACCTAACCCTAACCCTAACCCTAACCCTAACCGTAACCCTAACCCTAACCCTAACCCTAACCCTAACCCTAACCCTAACCCTAACCCTAACCCTAACCCTAAGAGGCCTAACCCTAAACGCAACTCTAAACCTCAGCTGTGCATGGCATGTAGGTAACCCTAACCCTAACCCTAACCCTAACCCTAACCCTAACCCTAACCCTAACCCTAACCCAAAGAGGCCTAATCCTAAACCGAACCCTAATCCTGACCCTAAGAGGCCTATCCCTAAACGGAACTCTAAACCTCAGCTGTGCATGGCATGTACGTAACCCTAACCCTAACCCTAACCCTAACCCTAAGAGGCCTAACCCTAAACGCAACTCTAAACCTCAGCTGTGCATGGCATGTAGGTAACCCTAACCCTAACCCTAACCGTAACCGTAACCGTAACCGTAACCCTAACCCTAACCCTAACCCTAACCCTAACCCTAACCCTAACCCTAACCCTAACCCTAACCTTAACCGTAACCCTAACGCTAACCCTAACCCTAACCCTAACCCTAACCCTAAACCTAAAACTGACCCTAAAGAGAGTTAACCCTAAACGGAGCTCTAAACCTCCGCTGTGCATGGCATGTACGTAACCCTAACCCTAACCCTAACCCTAACCCTAACCCTAACCCTAAGAGACCTAACCCTAAACGGAACTCTAAACCTCAGCAGTGCATGGCATGTAGGTAACCCTAACCCTAACCCTAACCCTAACCCTAACCCTAACCGTAACCCTAACCGTAACCCTAACCCTAACCCTAACCGTAACCCTAACG
>NW_026599604.1:2192500-2197500 GCF_023634155.1 Falco peregrinus
TCCTAAGAGGCCTATCCCTAAACAGAACTCTAAACCTCAGCTGTGCATGGCATGTACCTAACCCTAACCCTAACCCTAACCCTAACCCTAACCCTAAGAGGCCTAATCCTAAACCGAACCCTAACCCTAACCCTAAGAGGCCTATCCCTAAACGGAACTCTAAACCTCAGCTGTGCATGGCATGTACGTAACCCTAACCCTAACCCTAACCCTAACCCTAACCTTAACCCTAACCCTAACCCTAACCCTAACCCTAACCCTAACCCTAAGAGGCCTAACCCTAAACGCAACTCTAAACCTCAGCTGTGCATGGCATGTAGGTAACCCTAACCCTAACCCTAACCCTAATCATAACCGTAACCGTAACCCTAACCCTAACCCTAACCCTAAGCCTAACCCTAACCCTAACCCTAACCCTAACCTTAACCGTAACCCTAACGCTAACCCTAACCCTAACCCTAACCCTAACCCTAAACCTAAAACTGACCCTAAAGAGAGTTAACCCTAAACGGAGCTCTAAACCTGCGCTGTGCATGGCATGTACGTAACCCTAACCCTAACCCTAACCCTAACCCTAACCCTAACCCTAAGAGACCTAACCCTAAACGGAACTCTAAACCTCAGCAGTGCATGGCATGTAGGTAACCCTAACCCTAAAAATAACCCTAACCCTAACCCTAACCGTAACCCTAACCGTAACCCTAACCCTAACCCTAACCCTAACCGTAACCCTAACCCTAACCCTAACCCTAACCCTAACCCTAACCCTATCCCTAACCCTAATCCTGACCCTAAACCTCATCCTGATCCTAAGAGGCCTATCCCTAAACAGAACTCTAAACCTCAGCTGTGCATGGCATGTACCTAACCCTAACCCTAACCCTAACCCTAAGAGGCCTAACCCTAAACGCAACTCTAAACCTCAGCTGTGCATGGCATGTACCTAACCCTAACCCTAACCCTAACCCTAACCCTAACCCTAACCCGAACCCTAACCCTAACCCTAACCCTACCCGTAACCCGAACCCTAACCCTAACCCTAATTCTAACCCTAAGAGACCTAACCCTAAACAGAACACTAAACCTCAGCTGTGCATGGCATGTACCTAACCCTAACCCTAACCCTAACCCTAATCCTAACCCTAACCGTAACCCTAACCCTAACCCTCAGAGGCCTAACCCTAAACGCAACTCTAAACCTCAGCTGTGCATGGCATGTAGGTAACCCTAACCCTAACCCTAACCCTAACCCTAACCCGAACCCTAACCCTAACCCTAACCCTAACCGTAACCGTAACCCTAACCCTAACCCTAACCCTAACCCTAAACCTAACCCTAACCCTAATTCTAACCCTAACCCTAACCCTAACCCTAACCCTAACCCTAACCGTAACCGTAACCCTAACCCTAACCCTAACCCTAACCCTAACCCTAACCCTAAACCTCATCCTGATCCTAAGAGGCCTATCCCTAAACAGAACTCTAAACCTCAGCTGTGCATGGCATGTACCTAACCTTAACCCTAACCCTAACCCTAACCCTAACCCTAACCCTAACCCTAACCCTAACCCTAAGAGACCTAACCCTAAACGCAACTCTAAACCTCAGCTGTGCATGGCATGTACCTAACCCTAACCCTAACCCTAACCCTAACCCTAACCCTAACCCTAACCCTAACCCTAACCCGAACCCTAACCCTAACCCTAACCATAACCCGAACCCTAACCCTAACCCTAACCCTAACCCTAAGAGACCTAACCCTAAACAGAACTCTAAACCTCAGCTGTGCATGGCATGTACCTAACCCTAACCCTAACCCTAACCCTAACCCTAACCCTAACCCTAACCCTAACCCTAACCCTAACCCTAAGAGACCTAACCCTAAACGCAACTCTAAACCTCAGCTGTGCATGGCATGTACCTAACCCTAACCCTAACCCTAACCCTAACCCTAACCCTGACCCTAACCCTAACCATAAGAGGCCTAACCCTAAACGAAACTCTAAACCTCAGCTGTGCATGGCATGTAGGTAACCCTAACCCTAACCCTAACCCTAACCCTAAGAGGCCTAACCCTAAACGCAACTCTAAACCTCAGCTGTGCATGGCATGTACGTAACCCTAACCCTAACCCTAACCCTAACCCTAACCGTAACCCTAACCCTAACCCTAACCCTAACCCTAACCCTAAGCCTAACCCTAAGAGGCCTAACCCTAAACGGAACTCTAAACCTCAGCTGTGCATGGCATGTAGGTTACCCTAACCCTAACCCTAACCCTAACCCTAACCCTAACCCTAACCCTAACCCTAACCCTAACCCTAAACCTAACCCTAAGAGGCCTAACCCTAAACGCAACTCTAAACCTCAGCTGTGCATGGCATGTAGGTAACCCTAACCCTAACCCTAACCCTAACCCTAACCCTAACCCTAACCCTAACCCTAACACTAACCCTAAGAGGCCTAACCCTAAACGGAACTCTAAACCTCAGCTGTGCATGGCATGTAGGTTACCCTAACCCTAACCCTAACCCTAACCCTAACCCTAACCCTAACCCTAACCCTAACCCTAACCCTAACCCTAAGAGGCCTAACCCTAAACGCAACTCTAAACCTCAGCTGTGCATGGCATGTACCTAACCCTAACCCTAACCCTAACCCTAACCCTAACCCTAACCCTAACCCTAACCCTAATCCTAACCCTAACCCTAACCCTAACCCTAAACCTAACCCTAACCCTAATTCTAACCCTAACCCTAACCCTAACCCTAACCCTAACCGTAACCGTAACCGTAACCCTAACCCTAACCCTAACCCTAACCCTAACCCTAACCCTAACCCTAAACCTCATCCTGATCCTAAGAGGCCTATCCCTAAACAGAACTCTAAACCTCAGCTGTGCATGGCATGTACCTAACCCTAACCCTAACCCTAACCCTAACCCTAACCCTAACCCTAACCCTAACCTTAACCGTAACCCTAACGCTAACCCTAACCCTAACCCTAACCCTAACCCTAAACCTAAAACTGACCCTAAAGAGAGTTAACCCTAAACGGAGCTCTAAACCTGCGCTGTGCATGGCATGTACGTAACCCTAACCCTAACCCTAACCCTAACCCTAACCCTAAGAGACCTAACCCTAAACGGAACTCTAAACCTCAGCAGTGCATGGCATGTAGGTAACCCTAACCCTAACCCTAACCGTAACCCTAACCGTAACCCTAACCCTAACCCTAACCCTAACCCTAACCGTAACCCTAACCCTAACCCTAACCCTAACCCTAACCCTAACCCTAACCCTAACCCTAACCCTAACCCTAAACGCAACTCTAAACCTCAGCTGTGCATGGCATGTACCTAACCCTAACCCTAACCCTAACCCTAACCCTAAGAGGCCTAACCCTAAACGCAACTCTAAACCTCAGCTGTGCATGGCATGTACGTAACCCTAACCCTAACCCTAACCCTAACCCTAACCCTAACCCTAACCCTAATCCTAACCCTAACCGTAACCCTAACCCTAACCCTAAGAGGCCTAACCCTAAACGCAACTCTAAACCTCAGCTGTGCATGGCATGTGCCTAACCCTAACCCTAACCCTAACCCTAACCCTAACCCTAACCCGAACCCTAACCCTAACCCTAACCCTAACCGTAACCGTAACCCTAACCCTAACCCTAACCCTAACCCTAAACCTAACCCTAACCCTAATTCTAACCCTAACCCTAACCCTAACCCTAACCCTAACCCTAACCGTAACCGTAACCCTAACCCTAACCCTAACCCTAACCCTAACCCTAACCCTAACCCTAACCCTAAACCTCATCCTGATCCTAAGAGGCCTATCCCTAAACAGAACTCTAAACCTCAGCTGTGCATGGCATGTACCTAACCCTAACCCTAACCCTAACCCTAACCCTAACCCTAACCCTAACCCTAACCCTAACCCTAAGAGACCTAACCCTAAACGCAACTCTAAACCTCAGCTGTGCATGGCATGTAGGTAACCCTAACCCTAACCCTAACCCTAAGCCTAACCCTAAGAGGCCTAACCCTAAACGGAACTCTAAACCTCAGCTGTGCATGGCATGTAGGTTACCCTAACCCTAACCCTAACCCTAACCCTAACCGTAACCCTAACCCTAACCCTAACCCTAACCCTAACCCTAAGAGGCCTAACCCTAAACGCAACTCTAAACCTCAGCTGTGCATGGCATGTAGGTAACCCTAACCCTAACCCTAACCCTAACCCTAACCCTAACCCTAACCCTAACCCTAACACTAACCCTAAGAGGCCTAACCCTAAAAGGAACTCTAAACCTCAGCTGTGCATGGCATGTAGGTTACCCTAACCCTAACCTTAACCCTAACCCTAACCCTAACCCTAACCCTAACCCTAACCCTAACCCTAACCCTAACCCTAAGAGGCCTAACCCTAAACGCAACTCTAAACCTCAGCTGTGCATGGCATGTACCTAACCCTAACCCTAACCCTAACCCTAACCCTAACCCTAACCCTAACCCTAACCCTAACCCTAATCCTAACCCTAACCCTAACCCTAACCCTAAACCTAACCCTAACCCTAATTCTAACCCTAACCCTAACCCTAACCCTAACCCTAACCCTAACCGTAACCGTAACCCTAACCCTAACCCTAACCCTAACCCTAACCCTAACCCTAACCCTAACCCTAACCCTAAACCTCATCCTGATCCTAAGAGGCCTAACCCTAAACGCAACTCTAAACCTCAGCTGTGCATGGCATGTGCCTAACCCTAACCCTAACCCTAACCCTAACCCTAACCCGAACCCTAACCCTAACCCTAACCCTAACCGTAACCGTAACCCTAACCCTAACCCTAACCCTAACCCTAAACCTAACCCTAACCCTAATTCTAACCCTAACCCTAACCCTAACCCTAACCCTAACCCTAACCGTAACCGTAACCCTAACCCTAACCCTAACCCTAACCCTAACCCTAACCCTAACCCTAACCCT
>NW_026599604.1:2207500-2222500 GCF_023634155.1 Falco peregrinus
AACCCTAACCCTAACCCTAACCCTAAGAGGCCTAACCCTAAACGCAACTCTAAACCTCAGCTGTGCATGGCATGTACCTAACCCTAACCCTAACCCTAACCCTAACCCTAACCCTAACCCGAACCCTAACCCTAACCCTAACCCTACCCGTAACCCGAACCCTAACCCTAACCCTAACCCTAACCCTAAGAGACCTAACCCTAAACAGAACACTAAACCTCAGCTGTGCATGGCATGTACCTAACCCTAACCCTAACCCTAACCCTAACCCTAACCCTAACCCTAACCCTAACCCTAACCCTAACCCTAACCCTAAGAGACCTAACCCTAAACGCAACTCTAAACCTCAGCTGTGCATGGCATGTACCTAACCCTAACCCTAAAACTAACCCTAACCCTAACCCTAACCGTAACCCTAACCCTAACCCGAACCCTAACCCTAACCCTAACCCTAACCCTAACCCTAACCCTAACCCTAATCCTAACCCTAAACCTAACCCTAACCCTAAACCTAACCCTAACCCTAATTCTAACCCTAACCCTAACCCTAACCCTAACCCTAACCCTAACCGTAACCGTAACCCTAACCCTAACCGTAACCCTAACCCTAACCCTAACCCTAACCCTAACCCTAACCCTAACCCTAACCCTAACCCTAACCCTAAACCTCATCCTGATCCTAAGAGGCCTATCCCTAAACAGAACCCTAAACCTCAGCTGTGCATGGCATGTACCTAACCCTAACCCTAACCCTAACCCTAACCCTAACCCTAACCCTAACCCTAACCCTAACCCTAACCCTAACCCTAACCCTAAAAGACCTAACCCTAAACGCAACTCTAAACCTCAGCTGTGCATGGCATGTACCTAACCCTAACCCTAACCCTAACCCTAACCCTAACCCTAACCCTAACCCTAACCCTAACCCGAACCCTAACCCTAACCCTAACCGTAACCCGAACCCTAACCCTAACCCTAACCCTAACCCTAAGAGGCCTAACCCTAAACAGAACTCTAAACCTCAGCTGTGCATGGCATGTACCTAACCCTAACCCTAACCCTAACCCTAACCCTAACCCTAACCCTAACCCTAACCCTAACCCTAACCCTAAGAGACCTAACCCTAAACGCAACTCTAAACCTCAGCTGTGCATGGCATGTACCTAACCCTAACCCTAACCCTAACCCTAACCCTAACCCTAACCCTAACCCTAACCCTAACCCTAACCCTAACCCTAACCCTAACCCTAAACGCAACTCTAAACCTCAGCTGTGCATGGCATGTAGGTAACCCTAACCCTAACCCTAACCCTAACCCTAAGAGGCCTAACCCTAAACGCAACTCTAAACCTCAGCTGTGCATGGCATGTACGTAACCTTCACCCTAACCCTAACCCTAACCCTAACCCTAACCCTAACCCTAATCCTAACCCTAACCGTAACCCTAACCCTAACCCTAAGAGGCCTAACCCTAAACGCAACTCTAAACCTCAGCTGTGCATGGCATGTACCTAACCCTAACCCTAACCCTAACCCTAACCCTAACCCTAACCCGAACCCTAACCCTAACCCTAACCCTAACCGTAACCCGAACCCTAACCCTAACCCTAACCCTAACCCTAAGAGACCTAACCCTAAACAGAACTCTAAACCTCAGCTGTGCATGGCATGTACGTAACCCTAACCCTAACCCTAACCCTAACCCTAACCCTAACCCTAACACTAACCCTAAGAGGCCTAACCCTAAACGCAACTCTAAACCTCAGCTGTGCATGGCATGTACCTAACCCTAACCCTAACCCTAACCCTAACCCTAACCCTAACCCTAACCCTAACCCTAACCCTAACCGTAACCGTAACCCTAACCCTAACCCTAACCCTAACCCTAAACCTAACCCTAACCCTAATTCTAACCCTAACCCTAACCCTAACCCTAACCCTAACCGTAACCGTAACCGTAACCCTAACCCTAACCCTAACCCTAACCCTAACCCTAACCCTAACCCTAACCCTAAACCTCATCCTGATCCTAAGAGGCCTATCCCTAAACAGAACTCTAAACCTCAGCTGTGCATGGCATGTACCTAACCCTAACCCTAACCCTAACCCTAACCCTAACCCTAACCCTAACCCTAACCCTAACCCTAACCCTAAGAGACCTAACCCTAAACGCAACTCTAAACCTCAGCTGTGCATGGCATGTACCTAACCCTAACCCTAACCCTAACCCTAACCCTAACCCTAACCCTAACCCTAACCCTAACCCGAACCCTAACCCTAACCCTAACCGTAACCCGAACCCTAACCCTAACCCTAACCCTAACCCTAAGAGACCTAACCCTAAACAGAACTCTAAACCTCAGCTGTGCATGGCATGTACCTAACCCTAACCCTAACCCTAACCCTAACCCTAACCGTAACCCTAACCCTAACCCTAACCCTAACCCTAAGAGACCTAACCCTAAACGCAACTCTAAACCTCAGCTGTGCATGGCATGTACCTAACCCTAACCCTAACCCTAACCCTAACCCTAACCCTGACCCTAACCCTAACCCTAAGAGGCCTAACCCTAAACGCAACTCTAAACCTCAGCTGTGCATGGCATGTACGTAACCCTAACCCTAACCCTAACCCTAACCCTAACCGTAACCCTAACCCTAACCCTAACCCTAACCCTAACCCTAACCCTAACCCTAAGAGGCCTAACCCTAAACGCAACTCTAAACCTCAGCTGTGCATGGCATGTAGGTAACCCTAACCCTAACCCTAACCCTAAGCCTAACCCTAAGAGGCCTAACCCTAAACGGAACTCTAAACCTCAGCTGTGCATGGCATGTAGGTTACCCTAACCCTAACCCTAACCCTAACCCTAACCCTAACCCTAACCCTAACCCTAACCCTAACCCTAACCCTAAGAGGCCTAACCCTAAACGCAACTCTAAACCTCAGCTGTGCATGGCATGTAGGTAACCCTAACCCTAACCCTAACCCTAACCCTAACCCTAACCCTAACACTAACCCTAAGAGGCCTAACCCTAAACGGAACTCTAAACCTCAGCTGTGCATGGCATGTAGGTTACCCTAACCCTAACCCTAACCCTAACCCTAACCCTAACCCTAACCCTAACCCTAACCCTAACCCTAACCCTAAGAGGCCTAACCCTAAACGCAACTCTAAACCTCAGCTGTGCATGGCATGTACCTAACCCTAACCCTAACCCTAACCCTAACCCTAACCCTAACCCTAATCCTAACCCTAACCCTAACCCTAACCCTAAACCTAACCCTAACCCTAATTCTAACCCTAACCCTAACCCTAACCCTAACCCTAACCCTAACCCTAACCGTAACCGTAACCCTAACCCTAACCCTAACCCTAACCCTAACCCTAACCCTAACCCTAACCCTAACCCTAACCCTAACCCTAAACCTCATCCTGATCCTAAGAGGCCTATCCCTAAACAGAACTCTAAACCTCAGCTGTGCATGGCATGTACTTAACCCTAACCCTAACCCTAACCCTAACCCTAACCCTAACCCTAACCCTAACCCTAACCCTAAGAGACCTAACCCTAAACGCAACTCTAAACCTCAGCTGTGCATGGCATGTACCTAACCCTAACCCTAACCCTAACCCTAACCCTAACCCTAACCCTAAACCTAACCCTAACCCGAACCCTAACCCTAACCCTAACCGTAACCCGAACCCTCACCCTAACCCTAACCCTAACCCTAATAGACCTAACCCTAAACGCAACTCTAAACCTCAGCTGTGCATGGCATGTACCTAACCCTAACCCTAACCCTAACCCTAACCCTAACCCTAACCCTAACCCTAACCCTAACCCTAACCCTGACCCTAACCCTAACCCTAAGAGGCCTAACCCTAAACGAAACTCTAAACCTCAGCTGTGCATGGCATGTACCTAACCCTAACCCTTACCCTAACCCTAACCCTAAGAGGCCTAACCCTAAACGCAACTCTAAACCTCAGCTGTGCATGGCATGTACGTAACCCTAACCCTAACCCTAACCCTAACCCTAACCGTAACCCTAACCCTAACCCTAACCCTAACCCTAACCCTAACCCTAACCCTAAGAGGCCTAACCCTAAACGCAACTCTAAACCTCAGCTGTGCATGGCATGTAGGTAACCCTAACCCTAACCCTAACCCTAAGCCTAACCCTAAGAGGCCTAACCCTAAACGGAACTCTAAACCTCAGCTGTGCATGGCATGTAGGTTACCCTAACCCTAACCCTAACCCTAACCCTAACCCTAACCCTAACCCTAACCCTAACCCTAAGAGGCCTAACCCTAAACGCAACTCTAAACCTCAGCTGTGCATGGCATGTAGGTAACCCTAACCGTAACCCTAACCCTAACCCTAACCCTAACCCTAACCCTAACCCTAACCCTAAGAGGCCTAACCCTAAACGGAACTCTAAACCTCAGCTGTGCATGGCATGTACGTAACCCTAACCCTAACCCTAACCCTAACCCTAACCCTAACCTTAACCCTAACCCTAACCCTAACCCTAACCCTAACCCTAACCCTAAGAGGCCTAACCCTAAACGCAACTCTAAACCTCAGCTGTGCATGGCATGCAGGTAACCCTAACCCTAACCCTAACCCTAATCGTAACCGTAACCGTAACCCTAACCCTAACCCTAACCCTAACCCTAAGCCTAACCGTAACCCTAACCCTAACCCTAACCCTAACCGTAACCCTAACGCTAACCCTAACCCTAACCCTAACCCTAACCCTAAACCTAAAACTGACCCTAAAGAGAGTTAACCCTAAACGGAGCTCTAAACCTGCGCTGTGCATGGCATGTACGTAACCCTAACCCTAACCCTAACCCTAACCCTAACCCTAACCCTAACCCTAAGAGACCTAACCCTAAACGGAACTCTAAACCTCAGCAGTGCATGGCATGTAGGTAACCCTAACCCTAAAAATAACCCTAACCCTAACCCTAACCGTAACCCTAACCGTAACCCTAACCCTAACCCTAACCCTAACCCTAACCGTAACCCTAACCCTAACCCTAACCCTAACCCTAACCCTAACCCTATCCCTAACCCTAATCCTGACCCTAAACCTCATCCTGATCCTAAGAGGCCTATCCCTAAACAGAACTCTAAACCTCAGCTGTGCATGGCATGTACCTAACCCTAACCCTAACCCTAACCGTAACCCTAACCGTAACCCTAACCCTAACCCTAACCCTAACCCTAACCCTAACCGTAACCCTAACCCTAACCCTAACCCTAACCCTAACCCTAACCCTAACCCTAACCCTAATCGTAACCGTAACCGTAACCCTAACCCTAACCCTAACCCTAACCCTAAGCCTAACCCTAACCCTAACCCTAACCCTAACCTTAACCGTAACCCTAACGCTAACCCTAACCCTAACCCTAACCCTAACCCTAAACCTAAAACTGACCCTAAAGAGAGTTAACCCTAAACGGAGCTCTAAACCTGCGCTGTGCATGGCATGTACGTAACCCTAACCCTAACCCTAACCCTAACCCTAACCCTAACCCTAAGAGACCTAACCCTAAACGGAACTCTAAACCTCAGCAGTGCATGGCATGTAGGTAACCCTAACCCTAAAAATAACCCTAACCCTAACCCTAACCGTAACCCTAACCGTAACCCTAACCCTAACCCTAACCCTAACCCTAACCGTAACCCTAACCCTAACCCTAACCCTAACCCTAACCCTAACCCTATCCCTAACCCTAATCCTGACCCTAAACCTCATCCTGATCCTAAGGGGCCTAGCCCTAAACAGAATTCTAAACCTCAGCTGTGCATGGCATGTACCTAACCCTAACCCTAACCCTAACCCTAAGAGGCCTAACCCTAAACGCAACTCTAAACCTCAGCTGTGCATTGCATGTAGGTAACCCTAACCCTAACCCTAACCCTAACCCTAACCCTAACCCTAACCCTAATTCTAACCCTAACCCTAATCCTAACCCTAACCCTAACCCGAACCCTAACCCTAACCCTAACCCTACCCGTAACCCGAACCCTAACCCTAACCCTAACCCTAACCCTAAGAGACCTAACCCTAAACAGAACACTAAACCTCAGCTGTGCATGGCATGTACCTAACCCTAACCCTAACCCTAACCCTAACCCTAACCGTAACCGTAACCCTAACCCTAACCGTAACCCTAACCCTAACCCTAACCCTAACCCTAACCCTAACCCTAACCCTAACCCTAAACCTCATCCTGATCCTAAGAGGCCTATCCCTAAACAGAACCCTAAACCTCAGCTGTGCATGGCATGTACCTAACCCTAACCCTAACCCTAACCCTAACCCTAACCCTAACCCTAACCCTAACCCTAACCCTAACCCTAACCCTAACCCTAACCCTAAGAGACCTAACCCTAAACGCAACTCTAAACCTCAGCTGTGCATGGCATGTACCTAACCCTAACCCTAACCCTAACCCTAACCCTAACCCTAACCCTAACCCTAACCCTAACCCTAACACTAACCCTAACCCGAACCCTAACCCTAACCCTAACCGTAACCCGAACCCTAACCCTAACCCTAACCCTAACCCTAACCCTAAGAGACCTAACCCTAAACAGAACTCTAAACCTCAGCTGTGCATGGCATGTACCTAACCCTAACCCTAACCCTAACCCTAACCCTAACCCTAACCCTAACCCTAACCCTAACCCTAACCCTAAAGAGACCTAACCCTAAACGCAACTCTAAACCTCAGCTGTGCATGGCATGTACCTAACCCTAACCCTAACCCTAACCCTAACCCTAACCCTAACCCTATCCCTAACCCTAACCCTAACCCTAACCCTAACCCTAACCCTAACCCTAAACGCAACTCTAAACCTCAGCTGTGCATGGCGTGTAGGTAACCCTAACCCTAACCCTAACCCTAATCCTAACCCTAACCGTAACCCTAACCCTAACCCTAAGAGGCCTAACCCTAAACGCAACTCTAAACCTCAGCTGTGCATGGCATGTACCTAACCCTAACCCTAACCCTAACCCTAACCCTAACCCTAACCCGAACCCTAACCCTAACCCTAACCCTAACCGTAACCCGAACCCTAACCCTAACCCTAACCCTAACCCTAAGAGACCTAACCCTAAACAGAACTCTAAACCTCAGCTGTGCATGGCATGTACGTAACCCTAACCCTAACCCTAACCCTAACCCTAACCCTAACCCTAACACTAACCCTAAGAGGCCTAACCCTAAACGCAACTCTAAACCTCAGCTGTGCATGGCATGTACCTAACCCTAACCCTAACCCTAACCCTAACCCTAACCCTAACCCTAATCCTAACCCTAACCCTAACCCTAACCCTAACCCTAACCCTAATTCTAACCCTAACCCTAACCCTAACCCTAACCCTAACCCTAACCCTAACCGTAACCGTAACCCTAACCCTAACCCTAACCCTAACCCTAACCCTAACCCTAACCCTAACCCTAACCCTAACCCTAAACCTCATCCTGATCCTAAGAGGCCTATCCCTAAACAGAACTCTAAACCTCAGCTGTGCATGGCATGTACCTAACCCTAACCCTAACCCTAACCCTAACCCTAACCCTAACCCTAACCCTAACCCTAAGAGACCTAACCCTAAACGCAACTCTAAACCTCAGCTGTGCATGGCATGTACCTAACCCTAACCCTAACCCTAACCCTAACCCTAACCCTAACCCTAACCCTGCTGCGATTGAGAGAAGGAGACCTGGTCAGGTGGAAATCAGATCTGTTTTATTGTTCTTAACATGCTTCTTTTATAAGGCTGCATACATATTCTAAGATAATCGTGCACAAAGCTCATTGGTTACATATTACAAAAGTGATTACATATTGCAAAAGCTAAGTTCCTTATTTGCTGTTCTTTCTTACCCTGTTCACTTCGTTTCTTAGGGTTACAAGTTCTGCTTTGGTACTTTTCCACTGCACGCCTCAGTTTCATGCTTGCTAAAAGTATCGGTTCTAACCGGATCTTCATCCTGCTACTGCATAACCACAGGTTTCAGGGTCGCAACGCCCTTGTGGCCTAAACCCCCACTAGTTGTATTGCGTTATGTTCTTTCTCCCGTGGTCCGTTCTTCATGAGTTCCCACAGGCCTCCTTCAATTAGGTGAGTTTCACTGGGGGTTCTTCCAGGATTAAACAAATCATTCCCTTCATTTCCCCCTTCTTGTTGCACCATAAGAACTCGTTTCACAGAGTTAGCTACCAGCTTCTGTAAGCATTGCATAATACATGGCAAAAACAAAATTAACAACAACACTATTATTATTACAACAGCTATTTTTTCTAAAATTGTAATCCACCATCCAGACAAACCCAATGAAGATAACCAATCTGTAAAAGGATCACTATTTTCTTGAAGATTTTTCATATTATTTTTCAAAACAGAGAGTTGTTTGTGTATTGATTGGGAGTGATCAGAAAGGTTCATACAACACATTCCTTCAAACTCTTCACATCCGTGCCCTTGTGCTAAAAGTAAAAAATCGATTGCGGCGCGATTTTGTAATAAGGCATGTCTTATTCCTTGGACATCACTGGCCAATTCAGATAAAACGTTTGTCGTTATATTAACCTGTTTTCCGGTCCAACATGCTAATTTCCTTAGTTGTGTTAGTGCCTGTGATGTAGCTATCCCGGGGGCAAATATACTAGCTAAAATAACTTCAGGAGGATTCCAAAGTTCTACATTGTCCTTACAATCATTACCTAATTCTACAAGAGCTCTTTTCCTGCGGGTGTGGTTGGCTTGAAAGATATTAGTAATACTTGGTGTAAATAGCGTTAAACGGCCAACATAACAAGGCCCTCCCTTAGCACTTCGAGGGATTCCCTGCCAAGCTCGATCTCCACAAATTAAAAACATTCCTTCTGGTAGTCGTCCTGCTTTGGATGTAACTACTGTGAGGCTAACATTTTTTTGACAGTATGCTGTTACGTTGTATGGCCTATATGATGTAACATCAACGGGATCATCTTGACTAATGTGAGAATTAAACCAAAAACATTGATCTGAGGGGGCAGAGCCTAAAAGGTTAAACTCCTGTATTTCCCTAGCTGTGGTACACAAAGAGCTATTACATGACATAAAGGGGGAAGAAGCGTTAAAGGTAATATTATTTTTGTCACAACACGGAGGTTCCCTACCAATTAACCGGAGACCACATGTGACAACAGAAGGGTCAAGGGTTATAGTAGAGTTGTTTACTAGGCTCATGTTAATAGGGATTCCTAATAAACACGTTCTAAAAGGGTCAGAAGGAGTAGCCATCGAGAGACAAAGGCTACTCTGATTGATTTTCTCTGCCCAGGTGACCCATAGATTTTTTCTATCCTCTATGTGCTTGAGGGTTTCCCAAGCTTTCGTGCTACTAACGAGGATAGAGGTAATGATTCCTGTTAAGAGGCACTTCATGCCAAAGCTACTCCTAATCATTTTCATTTTTCTTTTTTAAAAGATTGGTCCCGCCGCCTGGTTTTCTTTTTCCAGGCAAACCGCCTTTCACACTTTTGCTTTGTACGTTCCCAGTCTTCTTTTGAGACTTGCCAGATAACAGGTACTAAATTAGTTTTACTACATTCAATACTGCCAACCAATATTATCTTTGCCTGTTCGATTACTAGTTTCACCCAACAAGTGCGATAGTGAGGATATTGGTTGCTATTTAAAGGTTCATGCCCTGCTACAAACAAGAGTCTAGTTAATAAAAACTGTTCGTTTAGACAACTTCCACACCAGCGACTTGCAAGCTTTTTACGACGCCACCACGCCTTTCCACAGGTATAACATACACATAGCACCCAAGGGTCACAATGTTCACACAGATTACAAAAAATTTCCCTAAGGAGTACTTCGCGACACTCACGCGTATAGCAACTATTCATTTAAAATACTTGAGTCTTCAGGCTCCGCTTCTTTTGTGAGAGGTTCTTCTAAACGCTGTTCAGAATCTTTGGACGAAGTTTGTGGTAAAGGTTCACGGAATGGTCGCACGTTCTTTGCTGGGATCCATCGGGGACCTCCCTCTGTGGAAACACAAGCATAGCCTCTGCCCCACGTGACAAGGGGATAAGGCCCCATTATCTTACCCGTTTCTGGATCACGGACTAATACAGGAGCTTTAACTCGCATCTCGAGTGAAGCATTTGCATTGAAATGTCGGATTATTGGGGGATTACTGTCTAATAAAGAACAATTCAAAAAGTTAAAAACATATAAGGCTTTCTGTAATCGTTCATCAGGAGTAGCAACTCCTATTCCCCCTTTTTGTTGTTGTAATAGACGTTTTAGAGACTGATGAGACCGTTCAATGAGAGATTGACCAGTGGGGGAATGAGGAATGCCAGTAACATGAGATATACCCCATAAGGTAAGAAAAGTTTTTATAGTTGTTGAAACATAAGCTGGACCATTATCTGTTTTTATCTTTGAGGGAATACCCAAAGTAGCAAAAGCACGCATGAGATGTCTACGAACATCTCGTGCCTTTTCTCCTGTATGACAAGAAGCAAACAAGGCACCTGAAAATGTATCAATAGAAGAGTGGATATATTTAAGGTTACCAAATTCAGAATAATGTGTGACATCTGTTTGCCATAATTGTAGGCTCTGTAATCCTCTAGGGTTAATTCCTGCAGCAATTGATGGAAAAGAATGTTTCTGACAATCAGGACAGACAGCAATAATATTTGCCGCTTGTTGAGAAGTAAGGTCAAATTGTCGCTTAAGAGCTCCAGCATTTTGATGAAAAAAGGAGTGACTTAGTTTAGCTTGTGCAATACGGTCTGGCAGTACTTGAACTGGTAACGTCAATAGATCAGCTTGCCGATTGCCTTCTGCAAGAAAACCAGGTAGTGAGGTGTGAGACCTAATATGCATAACAAAATAAGGCGTAGATCGGGCGTCTAAAAGGAAGATAAGTTCCTGTAACAGGGTAAAGAGTTGTGAATGTGAAACATTCCGTAGCACAGAAGCTTCTGCTCGTGTAACAATTCCTGCAACATAAGCTGAATCAGTGACAAGATTGATTGGTACATTCCATTTGCGGAAAACACGAACAACTGCATTTAATTCTACTATTTGAGATGAACCGGAGACTATTTCTATGTCAGAGTCCCATTGTTTTTTGTGATCATCCCACCACAGGAGAACAGATTTATGTGATTTGCCTGATCCATCTGTAAACACAGTAAGTCCCTGTAGGGGTTGCTCGCTTCTTTTGGGTTTTAACATCAGACGAAAGTCAATGTTAAACAGTTTGTGTGAAGGTGGGTGGGAAGTTATTTGACCTGTATAGTCAGCAAGTGCCATAACAAAGGTGTCTGATTGTTGATAAAGCCATTGTAAATATACTGTTGTTACTGGTAAACAAATACAGACAAAATCTTTCCCTGATAAGGTTAACAGGCGTGATCTAGCTTTAACAATCAGAGAGGCAAACATTTCATGTTGTGTCAAAATAGTTTTCGTAGACTGGTTGGGTAAAAAGATCCATTCAATAATTAATAAGGGGTCTGAGTTCTGAAGGTCCCATTGAAATATCAGGGCGTGAGGCTGTCGAGCAGGGGTTAAAATAATCAAATAAAAAGGTAGTTCAGGGGCCCATCGGTGGGCCTGTCGAGAAGCGATAGCTGAGGCAACCTTTTGCAAAGAGTTATCTGCTTCAGAGTTAAGATTACGTGGAGAACAAAGATTAGTGTCCCCTTTTAGTAGTTCAAACAGAGGACCCAAGTCTGTATTGGAAATTCCCAATAGTGGCCGAACCCAATTTATTGTTCCCAGTAATTTTTGTGCATCATGCAAGTTTCTTACATTGGTATTGATCTGCAATGGTTGAGGAACAATAGTCTGTGCTCTTATTCGCCAGCCCAGATATTTCCAAGGGGGAAACTTTTGGACTTTTTCTGGTGCTATACAGAGACCTGCCGAATTCACGGCATCGGTGACAAGGGCTACAGCTTTCTCCATGACTTCATGATGTTGTGCTGCCACTAAAAGGTCATCCATATAATGATACAGTAACACAGCAGGCATAGCATTTCGGACAGGACTGAGTATTTTTGCAACATACCATTGACACATTGTAGGGCTATTTTTCATGCCTTGTGGCAGTACAACCCACTGATATCTCTGCAATGGAGCTTGCATGTTGATGCTTGGAACTGAAAAAGCAAACTTCAGGGCATCATCTGGGTGTAACGGGATACTGAAAAAACAATCTTTAAGATCTATGACAGTTAAATGCCAGTGTCGAGGGATCATAGTCGGGGACGGGAGCCCGGGTTGAAGGGCTCCCATATCTTCCATAGCATCATTAATTTTTCTGAGATCATGGAGCAAGCGCCACTTGCCAGTTTGTTTTCTGATAACAAAAACAGGAGAATTCCATGGGCTGGTAGAAGGCACAATGTGTCCTTTTTCGAGCTGTTCTGTGACCAGCTCCTGAAGGGCGCGAAGCTTTTCTAAAGGTAGGGGCCATTGATCTACCCAAATAGGAGTATCAGTTTTCCAGGTTAATTTTAGGGTGTCGCGCATTTCAATGGCCCCGCCTAAAAATGGGTACGAATTGTCATTCCCCACTGTGATAGCACATCCCGTCCCCATAAAACCATGGGAACAGGTAACACAAAAGGTTTAACAGAAGCAATGTGCCCTTCTGGGCCTTGAACTTGGATAAGCTCCAGGCTCTGGTGGCTTTTACCAGTTCCGCCAATTCCAGCTAACGCTTGGGGAATATTGGCTAGCGGCCACAGTGGCGGCCATTTAGCTTGAGATATTACCGTAACATCGGCCCCAGTGTCAATAATTCCATTCAAAACTACTTTTTGTTCCCCGCGAACAAGGGTACATTGGCACATAGGCCGTTTTTGAGAAAGAGACTGTACCCATAAAATTTGTGGGTTCCCAGTCGAACCAAACCCACCCTGCCTTTGTTGGAGCTGATCCAAATTTGAACAGTTTTTGCTTGTAGGTATAAGGACCAATTGTGCTATACGGCTGCCTTCCGGCACCGTGCAGGGAGGGAACGGGGTCCATGCCATGATCTTAATGTTTTCGGAACTATCAGAATCAATAACGCCTGGTAATACAAAGAGCCCGGATAATGTCGTCGAAGACCTTCCTATTAATAAGGCTTGTGTTTTCGGGGGTAAGGGTCCTGAAATATCTGTTGCCAATAAGTGAACCGAGGAATCAAGTAACGTTACTGTGTGAGCGGTTGCCAGGTCCAATCCTGTGCTGCCGGTTGTTGCTGGGCGAAGACTTGAGGCATCGCCGCTGCTCCTCTTTGGGAATTGTTGAAAGGTGACGGCGTTATTTGTGTCTGCGCGCGTCGCTGTCCCGCGCTCCGAGATCGGTTTCCCTGGATCGGTTGTCCCTGCAAGTCATACTTGGACCGACATTGATTAGCATAATGGCGACCCTTTTTACACCTAGGACAAATTCCTGGGACTCGGGGCCTAGTGCCAGCTTTAGTAGCTAGACAATTTTTCTTTAGGTGACCAGGTTTACCGCAACCATAGCAATTCCCCGATTGTCCGCGCATGGCTGCGAAAGCAGCAGCCATGGCCTCAAATTTATGATCTACAGTGCCGATTCTGTTACATGCCTCGATCATTTCAACTAAATTAGGGTTCTGATTCGGGAGAGATTTCAAAAGCTTTCTACAATCTGCATTAGCATTTTCCACGGCTAATTTTAATAACAAAATTTCCCGCGCTTCCGTATTATCAATTTGACGTTCCAAAGCCTGTTTTAATCTATCAATAAATTGCATATAGGGTTCCCGAGGTTCTTGTGTAATAGTGGTAAAAGCTTTCTGTGGCCTTTGAGAATCGGGGACTTTAAAAAAGGCCTTTTTTGCCTCCTCACGGGTCGCTTCAAGAGCTTCTCGTGGGATTCGGGCTTGATCTGCCGGGTTAGTATGACGACCCGTGCCTGTAAGATGTTCTAAGGTCAATGCAGCAATTGCGTTGTTATTATGACCCACATAAGATAGAAGGAGCGCTTGGAGTCCCCCTCTCCAATGGGCCTCCCATAAAGTATACTGAGTCGGTGTTAGGAGCAACTGTGCTAAAGATTTTAAATCATGCGGAGTCATAACATATGTATCAAAAACAGAGGATAACAAACTCGCAAAGTACGGTGAAGAAAGTCCATGTTCAGTAACAGTACGGCGCAGCTCCTTAACTACCGAAAAAGATAAAGCTTCCCACTGGCCCCCCCCGACTCGCCCTCCGCCTCGTTGATAAAGTACAGGAGCCACTATCGTTTTGGCAATCTCCAGTTCCCCCTCCTGTAAAGCTTGACGTCTAATGTTGGCCCACACATCATGTGGATCGGGGGGGTATAAATCTGGCTCCTGTTCAGGGTCTACGGGTCCTGGGTCAAAGGGATCATCTTCAGGAGGATACTCCGCGGCGCATACTGTCAGTGGTGCCGAAGGCTTTGTTTCCTTCGGTAACGGTGGGGACACCGGGGGTGGGTCTTCCTCTTTGTCTGAGTCTTTTCTATGACTGTTTTCCTGGGCTTTTAAAACCTCAAAAATGCTTCTCCACCACGGGAGCATACGCTGTGCTTCAACATTCCCCGTAGTTGCCGCATCCCATAACTTCACTCCCACATTATCCCAAAGGTCTCGTGTAAAAATAGTGGATGAGGTTACAGCAGGTAATTTAACTTGAACCCACTTAAGAATTGTCTTAAGATCATGCCCAGAGATATTCTTCCCATGTTTTTTAAGAAGAGCCTTCATAAGCTCATATACGTCTCTCTCAGGGGACGACGCTTGATTCCCCATGTTTCCCACAGCTCACCTCTCTACTCCGGAGGGATTTCAGACCGGTCGTTCCTGCTTCCTTTCAGCAGATCATTCAAAGTTCTGTGGGAGTCGCAGCAAGCCGCTCAGCTAGGCGGTTCGTCGACCCATCACGTCGGGGTCACCAATTTGCT
>NW_026599604.1:2250000-2260000 GCF_023634155.1 Falco peregrinus
TAACCCTAACCCTAACCCTAACCCTAACCCTAACCCTAACCCTAAGAGGCCTAATCCTACACCGAACCCTAACCCTAACCCTAAGAGGCCTATCCCTAAACGGCACTCTAAACCTCAGCTGTGCATGGCATGTACGTAACCCTAACCCTAACCCCTAACCCTAACCTTAACCCTAACCCTAACCCTAACCCTAACCCTAACCCTAACCCTAAGAGGCCTAACCCTAAACGCAACTCTAAACCTCAGCTGTGCATGGCATGTAGGTAACCCTAACCCTAACCCTAACCCTAACCGTAACCGTAACCGTAACCCTAACCCTAACACTAACCCTAACCCTAAGCCTAACCCTAACCCTAACCCTAACCCTAACCTTAACCGTAACCCTAACGCTAACCCTAACCCTAACCCTAGCCCTAACCCTAAACCTAAAACTGACCCTAAAGAGAGTTAACCCTAAACGGAGCTCTAAAACTCCGCTGTGCATGGCATGTACGTAACCCTAACCCTAACCCTAACCCTAACCCTAACCCTAACCGTAACCCTAACCGTAACCCTAACTCTAACCCTAACCCTAACCCTAACCGTAACCCTAACCCTAACCCTAACCCTAACCCTAATCCTAACCCTATCCCTAACCCTAATCCTGACACTAAGAGGCCTATCCCTAAACGGAACTCTAAACCTCAGCTGTGCATGGCATGTACGTAACCCTAACCCTAACCCTAACCCTAACCCTAACCCTAACCCTAACCCGAACCCTAACTTTAAGAGACCTAACCCTAAACGGAACTCTAAACCTCAGCTGTGCATGGCATGTACCTAACCCTAACCCTAACCCTAACCCTAACCCTAACCCTAACCCGAACCCTAACCCTAAGAGACCTAACCCTAAACGGAACTCTAAACCTCAGCTGTGCATGGCATGTACCTAACCCTAACCCTAACCCTAACCCTAACCCTAATTCTAACCCTAATCCTGACCCTAAGAGGCCTAACCCAAACGCAACTCTAAACCTCAGCTGTGCATGGCATGTAGGTAACCCTAACCCTAACCCTAACCCTAACCCTAACCCTAACTTTAAGAGGCCTAACCCTAAACGGAACTCTAAACCTCAGCTGTGCATGGCATGTACGTAACCCTAACCCTAACCCTAACCCTAACCCTAACCCTAACCCTAACCCTAACCCTAACCCTAAGAGGCCTAATCCTACACCGAACCCTAACCCTAACCCTAAGAGGCCTATCCCTAAACGGCACTCTAAACCTCAGCTGTGCATGGCATGTACGTAACCCTAACCCTAACCCTAACCCTAACCTTAACCCTAACCCTAACCCTAACCCTAACCCTAACCCTAACCCTAAGAGGCCTAACCCTAAACGCAACTCTAAACCTCAGCTGTGCATGGCATGTAGGTAACCCTAACCCTAACCCTAACCCTAACCGTAACCGTAACCGTAACCCTAACCCTAACACTAACCCTAACCCTAAGCCTAACCCTAACCCTAACCCTAACCCTAACCTTAACCGTAACCCTAACGCTAACCCTAACCCTAACCCTAGCCCTAACCCTAAACCTAAAACTGACCCTAAAGAGAGTTAACCCTAAACGGAGCTCTAAAACTCCGCTGTGCATGGCATGTACGTAACCCTAACCCTAACCCTAACCCTAACCCTAACCCTAACCGTAACCCTAACCGTAACCCTAACTCTAACCCTAACCCTAACCCTAACCGTAACCCTAACCCTAACCCTAACCCTAACCCTAATCCTAACCCTATCCCTAACCCTAATCCTGACACTAAGAGGCCTATCCCTAAACGGAACTCTAAACCTCAGCTGTGCATGGCATGTACGTAACCCTAACCCTAACCCTAACCCTAACCCTAACCCTAACCCTAACCCGAACCCTAACTTTAAGAGACCTAACCCTAAACGGAACTCTAAACCTCAGCTGTGCATGGCATGTACCTAACCCTAACCCTAACCCTAACCCTAACCCTAACCCTAACCCGAACCCTAACCCTAAGAGACCTAACCCTAAACGGAACTCTAAACCTCAGCTGTGCATGGCATGTACCTAACCCTAACCCTAACCCTAACCCTAACCCTAATTCTAACCCTAATCCTGACCCTAAGAGGCCTAACCCTAAACAGAACTCTAAACCTCAGCTGTGCATGGCATGTACGTAACCCTAACCCTAACCCTAACCCTAACCCTAACCCTAACCCTAACCCTAACCCTAAGAGACCTAACCCTAAACGGAACTCTAAACCTCAGCTGTGCATAGCATGTACCTAACCCTAACCCTAACCCTAACCCTAAGAGGCCTAACCCTAAACGCAACTCTAAACCTCAGCTGTGCATGGCATGTACCTAACCCTAACCCTAACCCTAACCCTAACCGTAACCGTAACCCTAACCCGAACCCTAACCCTAACCCTAACCCTAACCGTAACCCGAACCCTAACCCTAACCCTAACCCTAACCCTAAGAGACCTAACCCTAAACAGAACTCTAAACCTCAGCTGTGCATGGCATGTACCTAACCCTAACCCTAACCCTAACCCTAACCCTAACCCTAACCCTAACCCTAACCCTAAGAGACCTAACCCTAAACGCAACTCTAAACCTCAGCTGTGCATGGCATGTACCTAACCCCAACCCTAACCCTAACCCTAACCCTAACCCTAACCCTAACCCTAACCCTAACCCGAACCCTAACCCTAACCCTAACCGTAACCCGAACCCTAACCCTAACCCTAACCCTAACCCTAAGAGGCCTATCCCTAAACGGCACTCTAAACCTCAGCTGTGCATGGCATGTACGTAACCCTAACCCTAACCCTAACCCTAACCTTAACCCTAACCCTAACCCTAACCCTAACCCTAACCCTAACCCTAAGAGGCCTAACCCTAAACGCAACTCTAAACCTCAGCTGTGCATGGCATGTAGGTAACCCTAACCCTAACCCTAACCCTAACCGTAACCGTAACCGTAACCCTAACCCTAACCCTAACCCTAACCCTAAGCCTAACCCTAACCCTAACCCTAACCCTAACCTTAACCGTAACCCTAACGCTAACCCTAACCCTAACCCTAGCCCTAACCCTAAACCTAAAACTGACCCTAAAGAGAGTTAACCCTAAACGGAGCTCTAAAACTCCGCTGTGCATGGCATGTACGTAACCCTAACCCTAACCCTAACCCTAACCCTAACCCTAACCGTAACCCTAACCGTAACCCTAACTCTAACCCTAACCCTAACCCTAACCGTAACCCTAACCCTAACCCTAACCCTAACCCTAATCCTAACCCTATCCCTAACCCTAATCCTGACACTAAGAGGCCTATCCCTAAACGGAACTCTAAACCTCAGCTGTGCATGGCATGTACGTAACCCTAACCCTAACCCTAACCCTAACCCTAACCCTAACCCTAACCCGAACCCTAACCTTAAGAGACCTAACCCTAAACGGAACTCTAAACCTCAGCTGTGCATGGCATGTACCTAACCCTAACCCTAACCCTAACCCTAACCCTAACCCTAACCCGAACCCTAACCCTAAGAGACCTAACCCTAAACGGAACTCTAAACCTCAGCTGTGCATGGCATGTACCTAACCCTAACCCTAACCCTAACCCTAACCCTAATTCTAACCCTAATCCTGACCCTAAGAGGCCTAACCCTAAACAGAACTCTAAACCTCAGCTGTGCATGGCATGTACGTAACCCTAACCCTAACCCTAACCCTAACCCTAACCCTAACCCTAACCCTAACCCTAAGAGACCTAACCCTAAACGGAACTCTAAACCTCAGCTGTGCATAGCATGTACCTAACCCTAACCCTAACCCTAACCCTAAGAGGCCTAACCCTAAACGCAACTCTAAACCTCAGCTGTGCATGGCATGTACCTAACCCTAACCCTAACCCTAACCCTAACCGTAACCGTAACCCTAACCCGAACCCTAACCCTAACCCTAACCCTAACCGTAACCCGAACCCTAACCCTAACCCTAACCCTAACCCTAAGAGACCTAACCCTAAACAGAACTCTAAACCTCAGCTGTGCATGGCATGTACCTAACCCTAACCCTAACCCTAACCCTAACCCTAACCCTAACCCTAACCCTAACCCTAAGAGACCTAACCCTAAACGCAACTCTAAACCTCAGCTGTGCATGGCATGTACCTAACCCCAACCCTAACCCTAACCCTAACCCTAACCCTAACCCTAACCCTAACCCTAACCCGAACCCTAACCCTAACCCTAACCGTAACCCGAACCCTAACCCTAACCCTAACCCTAACCCTAAGAGACCTAACCCTAAACCGAACTCTAAACCTCAGCTGTGCATGGCATGTACGTAACCCTAACCCTAACCCTAACCCTAACCCTAACCCTAACCCTAACCCTAACCCTAACCCTAAGAGGCCTAACCCTAAACGCAACTCTAAACCTCAGCTGTGCATGGCATGTAGGTAACCCTAACCCTAACCCTAACCCTAACCCTAACCCTAACCCTAACCCTAAACCTAAACCTAACCCTAACCCTAATTCTAACCCTAACCCTAACCCTAACCCTAACCCTAACCCTAACCCGAACCCTAACCCTAAGCCTAACCGTAACCCGAACCCTAACCCTAACCCTAACCCTAACCCTAAGAGACCTAACCCTAAACCGAACTCTAAACCTCAGCTGTGCATGGCATGTACGTAACCCTAACCCTAACCCTAACCCTAACCCTAACCCTAACCCTAAGAGGCCTAACCCTAAACGCAACTCTAAACCTCAGCTGTGCATGGCATGTAGGTAACCCTAACCCTAACCCTAACCCTAACCCTAACCCTAACCCTAACCCTAACCCTAACCCTAAACCTAAACCTAACCCTAACCCTAATTCTAACCCTAACCCTAACCCTAACCCTAACCCTAACCCTAACCCTAACCCTAACCGTAACCGTAACCCTAACCCTAACCGTAACCCTAACCCTAACCCTAACCGTAACCCGAACCCTAACCCTAACCCTAACCCTAACCCTAAGAGACCTAACCCTAAACAGAACTCTAAACCTCAGCTGTGCATGGCATGTACGTAACCCTAACCGTAACCCTAACGCTAACCCTAACCCTAACCCTAACCCTAACCCTAACCCTAACCCTAAGAGGCCTAACCCTAAACGCAACTCTAAACCTCAGCTGTGCATGGCATGTAGGTAACCCTAACCCTAACCCTAACCCTAACCCTAAGCCTAACCCTAAGAGGCCTAACCCTAAACGGAACTCTAAACCTCAGCTGTGCATGGCATGTAGGTTACCCTAACCCTAACCCTAACCCTAACCCTAACCCTAACCCTAACCCTAACCCTAACCCTAACCCTAACCCTAACCCTAAGAGGCCTAACCCTAAACGCAACTCTAAACCTCAGCTGTGCATGGCATGTAGGTTACCCTAACCCTAACCCTAACCCTAACCCTAACCCTAACCCTAACCCTAACCCTAAGCGGCCTAATCCTAAACCGAACCCTAATCCTGACCCTAAGAGGCCTATCCCTAAACGGAACTCTAAACCTCAGCTGTGCATGGCATGTACGTAACCCTAACCCTAACCCTAACCCTAACCCTAAGAGGCCTAACCCTAAACGCAACTCTAAACCTCAGCTGTGCATGGCATGTAGGTAACCCTAACCCTAACCGTAACCCTAACCGTAACCGTAACCGTAACCCTAAACCTAACCCTAACCCTAACCCTAACCCTAACCCTAACCCTAACCCTAACCCTAACCCTAACCTTAACCGTAACCCTAACGCTAACCCTAACCCTAACCCTAACCCTAACCCTAAACCTAAAACTGACCCTAAAGAGAGTTAACCCTAAACGGAGCTCTAAACCTCCGCTGTGCATGGCATGTACGTAACCCTAACCCTAACCCTAACCCTAACCCTAACCCTAACCCTAAGAGACCTAACCCTAAACGGAACTCTAAACCTCAGCAGTGCATGGCATGTAGGTAACCCTAACCCTAACCCTAACCCTAACCCTAACCCTAACCGTAACCCTAACCGTAACCCTAACCCTAACCCTAACCCTAACCCTAACCGTAACCCTAACGCTAACCCTAACCCTAACCCTAACCCTAACCCTAACCCTAAACCTAAAACTGACCCTAAAGTGAGTTAACCCTAAACGGAGCTCTAAACCTCCGCTGTGCATGGCATGTACGTAACCCTAACCCTAACCCTAACCCTAACCCTAACCCTAACCCTAACCCTAACCCTAACCCTAACCCTAAGAGGCCTAACCCTAAACGCAACTCTAAACCTCAGCTGTGCATGGCATGTACCTAACCCTAACCCTAACCCTAACCCTAACCCTAACCCTAACCCTAACCCTAACCCTAACCCTAAGAGGCCTAACCCTAAACGCAACTCTAAACCTCAGCTGTGCATGGCATGTACCTAACCCTAACCCTAACCCTAACCCTAACCCTAACCCTAACCCGAACCCTAACCCTAACCCTAATCCTAACCGTAACCCGAACCCTAACCCTAACTTTAACCCTAACCCTAAGAGACCTAACCCTAAACAGAACTCTAAACCTCAGCTGTGCATGGCATGTACGTAACCCTAACCCTAACCCTAACCCTAACCCTAACCCTAACCCTAAGAGACCTAACCCTAAACGCAACTCTAAACCTCAGCTGTGCATGGCATGTACCTAACCCTAACCCTAAACCTAACCCTAACCCTAACCCTAACCCTAACCCTAACCCTAACCCTAACCCTAACCCGAACCCTAACCCTAACCCTAACCGTAACCCGAACCCTAACCCTAACCCTAACCCTAACCCTAAGAGACCTAACCCTAAACAGAACTCTAAACCTCAGCTGTGCATGGCATGTACGTAACCCTAACCCTAACCCTAACCCTAACCCTAACCCTAACCCTAACACTAACCCTAAGAGGCCTAACCCTAAACGCAACTCTAAACCTCAGCTGTGCATGGCATGTAGGTAACCCTAACCCTAACCCTAACCCTAACCCTAACCCTAACCCTAACCCTAACCCTAACCCTAACCCTAACCATAATCCTAACCCTAACCCTAACCCTAACCCTAAACCTAACCCTAACCCTAATTCTAACCCTAACCCTAACCCTAACCCTAACCCTAACCGTAACCGTAACCCTAACCCTAACCGTAACCCTAACCCTAACCCTAACCCTAACCCTAACCCTAACCCTAACCCTAACCCTAACCCTAAACCTCATCCTGATCCTAAGAGGCCTATCCCTAAACAGAACTCTAAACCTCAGCTGTGCATGGCATGTACCTAACCCTAACCCTAACCCTAACCCTAACCCTAACCCTAACCCTAACCCTAACCCTAACCCTAACCCTAAGAGACCTAACCCTAAACGCAACTCTAAACCTCAGCTGTGCATGGCATGTACCTAACCCTAACCCTAACCCTAACCCTAACCCTAACCCGAACCCTAACCCTAACCCTAACACTAACCCTAAGAGGCCTAACCCTAAACGCAACTCTAAACCTCAGCTGTGCATGGCATGTAGGTAACCCTAACCCTAACCCTAACCCTAACCCTAACCCTAACCCTAACCCTAACCCTAACCCTAACCCTAACCCTAATTCTAACCCTAACCCTAACCCTAACCCTAACCCTAACCCTAACCCTAACCCTAACCGTAACCGTAACCCTAACCCTAACCGTAACCCTAACCCTAACCCTAACCGTAACCCGAACCCTAACCCTAACCCTAACCCTAACCCTAAGAGACCTAACCCTAAACAGAACTCTAAACCTCAGCTGTGCATGGCATGTACGTAACGCTAACCGTAACCCTAACGCTAACCCTAACCCTAACCCTAACCCTAACCCTAACCCTAACCCTAAGCCTAACCCTAAGAGGCCTAACCCTAAACGGAACTCTAAACCTCAGCTGTGCATGGCATGTAGGTTACCCTAACCCTAACCCTAACCCTAACCCTAACCCTAACCCTAACCCTAACCCTAACCCTAACCCTAACCCTAACCCTAACCCTAACCCTAAGAGGCCTAACCCTAAACGCAACTCTAAACCTCAGCTGTGCATGGCATGTAGGTAACCCTAACCCTAACCCTAACCCTAACCCTAACCCTAACCCTAAGAGGCCTAACCCTAAACGGAACTCTAAACCTCAGCTGTGCATGGCATGTAGGTTACCCTAACCCTAACCCTAACCCTAACCCTAACCCTAACCCTAACCCTAACCCTAACCCTAAGAGGCCTAATCCTAAACCGAACCCTAATCCTGACCCTAAGAGGCCTATCCCTAAACGGAACTCTAAACCTCAGCTGTGCATGGCATGTACGTAACCCTAACCCTAACCCTAACCCTAACCCTAAGAGGCCTAACCCTAAACGCAACTCTAAACCTCAGCTGTGCATGGCATGTAGGTAACCCTAACCCTAACCCTAACCCTAACCGTAACCGTAACCGTAACCCTAACCCTAACCCTAACCCTAACCCTAACCCTAACCCTAACCCTAACCCTAACCCTAACCCTAACCTTAACCGTAACCCTAACGCTAACCCTAACCCTAACCCTAACCCTAACCCTAAACCTAAAACTGACCCTAAAGAGAGTTAACCCTAAACGGAGCTCTAAACCTCCGCTGTGCATGGCATGTACGTAACCCTAACCCTAACCCTAACCCTAACCCTAACCCTAACCCTAACCCTAACCCTAAGAGGCCTAATCCTAAACCGAACCCTAATCCTGACCCTAAGAGGCCTATCCCTAAACGGAACTCTAAACCTCAGCTGTGCATGGCATGTACGTAACCCTAACCCTAACCCTAACCCTAACCCTAACCCTAATTCTAACCCTAATCCTGACCCTAAGAGGCCTAACCCTAAACGGAACTCAAAACCTCACCTGTGCATGGCATGTACGTAACCCTAACCCTAACCCTAACCCTAACCCTAACCCTAACCCTAACCCTAACCCTATACCTAATCCTGACCCTAAGAGGCCTATCCCTAAACGGAACTCTAAACCTCAGCTGTGCATGGCATGTACCTAACCCTAACCCTAACCCTAACCCTAACCCTAACCCTAACCCTAACCCTAACCCTAAGAGGCCTAACCCTAAACGCAACTCTAAACCTCAGCTGTGCATGGCATGTAGGTAACCCTAACCCTAACCCTAACCCTAACCCTAAGAGGCCTAACCCTAAACGCAACTCTAAACCTCAGCTGTGCATGGCATGTACGTAACCCCAACCCTAACCCTAACCCTAACCCTAACCCTAACCCTAACCCTAACCCTAACCCTAACCCTAACCCTAACCCTAACCCTAAGAGGCCTAACCCTAAACGGAACTCTAAACCTCAGCTGTGCATGGCATGTACCTAACCCTAACCCTAACCCTAACCCTAACCCTAACCCTAACCCTAACCCTAACCCTAAGAGACCTAACCCTAAACGCAACTCTAAACCTCAGCTGTGCATGGCATGTACCTAACCCTAACCCTAACCCTAACCCTAACCCTAACCCTAACCCTAACCCTAACCCTAACCCTAACCCGAACCCTAACCCTAACCCTAACCGTAACCCGAACCCTAACCCTAACCCTAACCCTAACCCTAAGAGACCTAACCCTAAACAGAACTCTAAACCTCAGCTGTGCATGGCATGTACGTAACCCTAACCCTAACCCTAACCCTAACCCTAACCCTAACCCTAACACTAACCCTAAGAGGCCTAACCCTAAACGCAACTCTAAACCTCAGCTGTGCATGGCATGTAGGTAACCCGAACCGTAACCCTAACCCTAACCCTAACCCTAACCCTAACCCTAATCCTAACCCTAACCCTAACCCTATCCCTAATCCTAACCCTAACCCTAACCCTAACCCTAAACCTAACCCTAACCCTAATTCTAACCCTAACCCTAACCCTAACCGTAACCGTAACCGTAACC
>NW_026599604.1:2265000-2267500 GCF_023634155.1 Falco peregrinus
CTAACCCTAAACCTAACCCTAACCCTAATTCTAACCCTAACCCTAACCCTAACCCTAACCCTAACCCTAACCCTAACCCTAACCCTAACCGTAACCGTAACCCTAACCCTAACCGTAACCCTAACCCTAACCCTAACCGTAACCCGAACCCTAACCCTAACCCTAACCCTAACCCTAAGAGACCTAACCCTAAACAGAACTCTAAACCTCAGCTGTGCATGGCATGTACGTAACCCTAACCCTAACCCTAACCCTAACCCTAACCCTAACCCTAACCCTAACCCTAACCCTAACCCTAACCCTAAGAGGCCTAACCCTAAACGCAACTCTAAACCTCAGCTGTGCATGGCATGTAGGTAACCCTAACCCTAACCCTAACCCTAACCCTAAGCCTAACCCTAAGAGGCCTAACCCTAAACGGAACTCTAAACCTCAGCTGTGCATGGCATGTAGGTTACCCTAACCCTAACCCTAACCCTAACCCTAACCCTAACCCTAACCGTAACCCTAACCCTAACCCTAACCCTAACCCTAACCCTAAGAGGCCTAACCCTAAACGCAACTCTAAACCTCAGCTGTGCATGGCATGTAGGTAACCCTAACCCTAACCCTAACCCTAACCCTAACCCTAACCCTAAGAGGCCTAACCCTAAACGGAACTCTAAACCTCAGCTGTGCATGGCATGTAGGTTACCCTAACCCTAACCCTAACCCTAACCCTAACCCTAACCCTAACCCTAACCCTAACCCAAAGAGGCCTAATCCTAAACCGAACCCTAATCCTGACCCTAAGAGGCCTATCCCTAAACGGAACTCTAAACCTCAGCTGTGCATGGCATGTACGTAACCCTAACCCTAACCCTAACCCTAACCCTAAGAGGCCTAACCCTAAACGCAACTCTAAACCTCAGCTGTGCATGGCATGTAGGTAACCCTAACCCTAACCCTAACCCTAACCGTAACCGTAACCGTAACCCTAACCCTAACCCTAACCCTAACCCTAACCCTAACCCTAACCCTAACCCTAACCTTAACCGTAACCCTAACGCTAACCCTAACCCTAACCCTAACCCTAACCCTAAACCTAAAACTGACCCTAAAGAGAGTTAACCCTAAACGGAGCTCTAAACCTCCGCTGTGCATGGCATGTACGTAACCCTAACCCTAACCCTAACCCTAACCCTAACCCTAACCCTAAGAGACCTAACCCTAAACGGAACTCTAAACCTCAGCAGTGCATGGCATGTAGGTAACCCTAACCCTAACCCTAACCCTAACCCTAACCCTAACCGTAACCCTAACCGTAACCCTAACCCTAACCCTAACCCTAACCCTAACCCTAACCGTAACCCTAACGCTAACCCTAACCCTAACCCTAACCCTAACCCTAACCCTAAACCTAAAACTGACCCTAAAGAGAGTTAACCCTAAACGGAGCTCTAAACCTCCGCTGTGCATGGCATGGACGTAACCCTAACCCTAACCCTAACCCTAACCCTAACCCTAAGAGACCTAACCCTAAACGGAACTCTAAACCTCAGCAGTGCATGGCATGTACGTAACCCTAACCCTAACCCTAACCCTAACCCTAACCCTAACCCGAACCCTAACCCTAAGAGACCTATCCCTAAACGGAACTCTAAACCTCAGCTGTGCATGGCATGTACCTAACCCTAACCCTAACCCTAACCCTAACCCTAACCCGAACCCTAACCCTAAGAGACCTAACCCTAAACGGAACTCTAAACCTCAGCTGTGCATGGCATGTACCTAACCCTAACCCTAACCCTAACCCTAACCCTAATTCTAACCCTAATCCTGACCCTAAGAGGCCTAACCCTAAACGGAACTCAAAACCTCACCTGTGCATGGCATGTACGTAACCCTAACCCTAACCCTAACCCTAACCCTAACCCTAACCCTAACCCTAACCCTAACCCTAACCCTATACCTAATCCTGACCCTAAGAGGCCTATCCCTAAACGGAACTCTAAACCTCAGCTGTGCATGGCATGTACCTAACCCTAACCCTAACCCTAACCCTAACCCTAACCCTAACCCTAACCCTAACCCTAACCCTAAGAGGCCTAACCCTAAACGCAACTCTAAACCTCAGCTGTGCATGGCATGTAGGTAACCCTAACCCTAACCCTAACCCTAACCCTAAGAGGCCTAACCCTAAACGCAACTCTAAACCTCAGCTGTGCATGGCATGTACGTAACCCCAACCCTAACCCTAACCCTAACCCTAACCCTAACCCTAACCCTAACCCTAACCCTAACCCTAACCCTAAGAGGCCTAACCCTAAACGGAACTCTAAACCTCAGCTGTGCATGGCATGTACCTAACCCTAAACCTAACCCTAACCCTAACCCTAACCCTATCCCGAACCCTAACCCTAAGAGACCTAACCCTAAACGCAACTCTAAACCTCAGCTGTGCATGGCATGTACCTAACCCTAACCCTAACCCTAACCCTAACCCTAACCCTAACCCTAA
>NW_026599604.1:2272500-2282500 GCF_023634155.1 Falco peregrinus
CTAACCCTAACCCTAACCCTAACCCTAACCCTAACCCTAACCCTAACCCTAAACCTCATCCTGGTCCTAAGAGGCCTATCCCTAAACAGAACTCTAAACCTCAGCTGTGCATGGCATGTACCTAACCCTAACCCTAACCCTAACCCTAACCCTAACCCTAACCCTAACCCTAACCCTAACCCTAACCCTAACCCTAAGAGACCTAACCCTAAACGCAACTCTAAACCTCAGCTGTGCATGGCATGTACCTAACCCTAACCCTAACCCTAACCCTAACCCTAACCGTAACCCTAAGCCTAACCCGAACCCTAACCCTAACCCTAACCGTAACCCGAACCCTAACCCTAACCCTAACCCTAAGAGACCTAACCCTAAACAGAACTCTAAACCTCAGCTGTGCATGGCATGTACGTAACCCTAACCCTAACCCTAACCCTAACCCTAACCCTAACCCTAACACTAACCCTAAGAGGCCTAACCCTAAACGCAACTCTAAACCTCAGCTGTGCATGGCATGTAGGTAACCCTAATCCTAACCCTAACCCTAACCCTAACCCTAACCCTAACCCTAACCCTAACCCTAACCCTAATCCTAACCCTAACCCTAACCCTAACCCTAAACCTAACCCTAACCCTAATTCTAACCCTAACCCTAACCCTAACCCTAACCCTAACCCTAACCCTAACCGTAACCGTAACCCTAACCCTAACCGTAACCGTAACCCTAACCCTAACCCTAACCCTAACCCTAACCGTAACCCTAACCCTAAACCTCATCCTGATCCTAAGAGGCCTATCCCTAAACAGAACTCTAAACCTCAGCTGTGCATGGCATGTACCTAACCCTAACCCTAACCCTAACCCTAACCCTAACCCTAACCCTAACCCTAACCCTAACCCTAACCCTAACCCTAACCCTAACCCTAAGAGACCTAACCCTAAACGCAACTCTAAACCTCAGCTGTGCATGGCATGTACCTAACCCTAACCCTAACCCTAACCCTAACCCTAACCCTAACCCTAACCCGAACCCTAACCCTAACCCTAACCGTAACCCGAACCCTAACCCTAACCCTAACCCTAACCCTAAGAGACCTAACCCTAAACAGAACTCTAAACCTCAGCTGTGCATGGCATGTACGTAACCCTAACCCTAACCCTAACCCTAACCCTAACCCTAACCCTAACCCTAACCCTAACCCTAAGAGGCCTAACCCTAAACGCAACTCTAAACCTCAGCTGTGCATGGCATGTAGGTAACCCTAACCCTAACCCTAACCCTAACCCTAACCCTAACCCTAACCCTAACCCTAATCCTAACCCTAAACCTAACCCTAACCCTAATTCTAACCCTAACCCTAACCCTAACCCTAACCCTAACCCTAACCCTAACCCTAACCGTAACCCGAACCCTAACCCTAACCCTAACCCTAACCCTAAGAGACCTAACCCTAAACAGAACTCTAAACCTCAGCTGTGCATGGCATGTACGTAACCCTAACCGTAACCCTAACGCTAACCCTAACCCTAACCCTAACCCTAACCCTAACCCTAACCCTAACCCTAAGAGGCCTAACCCTAAACGCAACTCTAAACCTCAGCTGTGCATGGCATGTAGGTAACCCTAACCCTAACCCTAACCCTAACCCTAAGCCTAACCCTAAGAGGCCTAACCCTAAACGGAACTCTAAACCTCAGCTGTGCATGGCATGTACCTAACGCTAACCCTAACCCTAACCCTAACCCTAACCCTAACCCTAACCCGAACCCTAACCCTAAGAGACCTAACCCTAAATGCAACTCTAAACCTCAGCTGTGCATGGCATGTACCTAACCCTAACCCTAACCCTAACCCTAACCCTAACCCTAACCCTAACCCTAAAACTAACCCTAACCCGAACCCTAACTCTAACCCTAACCGTAACCCGAACCCTAACCCTAACCCTAACCCTAACCCTAAGAGACCTAACCCTAAACAGAACTCTAAACCTCAGCTGTGCATGGCATGTACGTAACCCTAACCCTAACCCTAACCCTAACCCTAACCCTAACCCTAACCCTAACCCTAACCCTAACCCTAACCCTAACCCTAACCCTAACCCTAACCCTAACCCTAACCCTAAACGCAACTCTAAACCTCAGCTGTGCATGGCATGTAGGTAACCCTAACCCTAACCCTAACCCTAACCCTAACCCTAACCCTAACCCTAACCCTAACCCTAACCCTAAACCTCATCCTGGTCCTAAGAGGCCTATCCCTAAACAGAACTCTAAACCTCAGCTGTGCATGGCATGTACCTAACCCTAACCCTAACCCTAACCCTAACCCTAACCCTAACCCTAACCCTAACCCTAACCCTAAGAGACCTAACCCTAAACGCAACTCTAAACCTCAGCTGTGCATGGCATGTACCTAACCCTAACCCTAACCCTAACCCTAACCCTAACCGTAACCCTAAGCCTAACCCGAACCCTAACCCTAACCCTAACCGTAACCCGAACCCTAACCCTAACCCTAACCCTAAGAGACCTAACCCTAAACAGAACTCTAAACCTCAGCTGTGCATGGCATGTACGTAACCCTAACCCTAACCCTAACCCTAACCCTAACCCTAACCCTAACACTAACCCTAAGAGGCCTAACCCTAAACGCAACTCTAAACCTCAGCTGTGCATGGCATGTAGGTAACCCTAACCCTAACCCTAACCCTAACCCTAACCCTAACCCTAACCCTAACCCTAACCCTAACCCTAATCCTAACCCTAACCCTAACCCTAACCCTAAACCTAACCCTAACCCTAATTCTAACCCTAACCCTAACCCTAACCCTAACCCTAACCCTAACCCTAACCGTAACCGTAACCCTAACCCTAACCGTAACCGTAACCCTAACCCTAACCCTAACCCTAACCCTAACCGTAACCCTAACCCTAAACCTCATCCTGATCCTAAGAGGCCTATCCCTAAACAGAACTCTAAACCTCAGCTGTGCATGGCATGTACCTAACCCTAACCCTAACCCTAACCCTAACCCTAACCCTAACCCTAACCCTAACCCTAACCCTAACCCTAAGAGACCTAACCCTAAACGCAACTCTAAACCTCAGCTGTGCATGGCATGTACCTAACCCTAACCCTAACCCTAACCCTAACCCTAACCCTAACCCTAACCCTAACCCGAACCCTAACCCTAACCCTAACCGTAACCCGAACCCTAACCCTAACCCTAACCCTAACCCTAAGAGACCTAACCCTAAACAGAACTCTAAACCTCAGCAGTGCATGGCATGTAGGTAACCCTAACCCTAAAAATAACCCTAACCCTAACCCTAACCCTAACCCTAACCCTAACCCTAACCCTAACCCTAAGCCTAAGAGGCCTAACCCTAAATGCAACTCTAAACCTCAGCTGTGCTTGGCATGTAGGGAACCCTAACCCTAACCCTAACCCTAACCCTAAGCCTAACCCTAAGAGGCCTAACCCTAAACGGAACTCTAAACCTCAGCTGTGCATGGCATGTAGGTTACCCTAACCCTAACCCTAACCCTAACCCTAACCCTAACCCTAACCCTAACCCTAACCCTAACCCTAACCCTAACCCTAACCCTAAGAGGCCTAACCCTAAACGCAACTCTAAACCTCAGCTGTGCATGGCATGTAGGTAACCCTAACCCTAACCCTAACCCTAACCCTAACCCTAACCCTAAGAGGCCTAACCCTAAACGGAACTCTAAACCTCAGCTGTGCATGGCATGTACGTAACCCTAACCCTAACCCTAACCCTAACCCTAACCCTAACCCTAACCCTAACCCTAACCCTAAGAGGCCTAATCCTACACCGAACCCTAACCCTAACCCTAAGAGGCCTATCCCTAAATGGAACTCTAAACCTCAGCTGTGCATGGCATGTACGTAACCCTAACCCTAACCCTAACCCTAACCCTAACCTTAACCCTAACCCTAACCCTAACCCTAACTCTAACCCTAACCCTAACCCTAACCCTAACCCTAACCCTAACCCTAACCGTAACCCGAACCCTAACCCTAACCCTAACCCTAACCCTAAGAGACCTAACCCTAAACAGAACTCTAAACCTCAGCTGTGCATGGCATGTACGTAACCCTAACCCTAACCCTAACCCTAACCCTAACCCTAACCCTAACCCTAACCCTAACCGTAACCCGAACCCTAACCCTAACCCTAACCCTAACCCTAAGAGACCTAACCCTAAACAGAACTCTAAACCTCAGCTGTGCATGGCATGTACGTAACCCTAACCCTAACCCTAACCCTAACCCTAACCCTAACCCTAACCCTAACCCTAACCCTAAGAGGCCTAACCCTAAACGCAACTCTAAACATCAGCTGTGCATGGCATGTAGGTAACCCTAACCCTAACCCTAACCCTAACCCTAACCCTAACCCTAACCCTAATCCTAACCCTAAACCTAACCCTAACCCTAATTCTAACCCTAACCCTAACCCTAACCCTAACCCTAACCCTAACCCTAACCCTAACCGTAACCCGAACCCTAACCCTAACCCTAACCCTAACCCTAAGAGACCTAACCCTAAACAGAACCCTAAACCTCAGCTGTGCATGGCATGTACGTAACCCTAACCGTAACCCTAACGCTAACCCTAACCCTAACCCTAACCCTAACCCTAACCCTAACCCTAACCCTAAGAGGCCTAACCCTAAACGCAACTCTAAACCTCAGCTGTGCATGGCATGTAGGTAACCCTAACCCTAACCCTAACCCTAACCCTAAGCCTAACCCTAAGAGGCCTAACCCTAAACGGAACTCTAAACCTCAGCTGTGCATGGCATGTACCTAACCCTAACCCTAACCCTAACCCTAACCCTAACCCTAACCCGAACCCTAACCCTAAGAGACCTAACCCTAAATGCAACTCTAAACCTCAGCTGTGCATGGCATGTACCTAACCCTAACCCTAACCCTAACCCTAACCCTAACCCTAACCCGAACCCTAACTCTAACCCTAACCGTAACCCGAACCCTAACCCTAACCCTAACCCTAACCCTAAGAGACCTAACCCTAAACAGAACTCTAAACCTCAGCTGTGCATGGCATGTACGTAACCCTAACCCTAACCCTAACCCTAACCCTAACCCTAACCCTAACCCTAACCCTAACCCTAACCCTAACCCTAACCCTAACCCTAACCCTAACCCTAACCCTAACCCTAACCCTAACCCTAACCCTAAACGCAACTCTAAACCTCAGCTGTGCATGGCATGTAGGTAACCCTAACCCTAACCCTAACCCTAACCCTAACCCTAACCCTAACCCTAACCCTAACCCTAAACCTCATCCTGGTCCTAAGAGGCCTATCCCTAAACAGAACTCTAAACCTCAGCTGTGCATGGCATGTACCTAACCCTAACCCTAACCCTAACCCTAACCCTAACCCTAACCCTAACCCTAACCCTAACCCTAACCCTAAGAGACCTAACCCTAAACGCAACTCTAAACCTCAGCTGTGCATGGCATGTACCTAACCCTAACCCTAACCCTAACCCTAACCCTAACCGTAACCCTAAGCCTAACCCGAACCCTAACCCTAACCCTAACCGTAACCCGAACCCTAACCCTAACCCTAACCCTAAGAGACCTAACCCTAAACAGAACTCTAAACCTCAGCTGTGCATGGCATGTACGTAACCCTAACCCTAACCCTAACCCTAACCCTAACCCTAACCCTAACACTAACCCTAAGAGGCCTAACCCTAAACAGAACTCTAAACCTCAGCTGTGCATGGCATGTACGTAACCCTAACCCTAACCCTAACCCTAACCCTAACCCTAACCCTAACCCTAACCGTAACCGTAACCCTAACCCTAACCCTAACCCTAACCCTAACCCTAACCCTAACCCTAACCCTAACCCTAACCCTAACCGTAACCCGAACCCTAACCCTAACCCTAACCCTAACCCTAAGAGACCTAACCCTAAACAGAACTCTAAACCTCAGCTGTGCATGGCATGTACGTAACCCTAACCCTAACCCTAACCCTAACCCTAACCCTAACCCTAACCCTAACCGTAACCCGAACCCTAACCCTAACCCTAACCCTAACCCTAAGAGACCTAACCCTAAACAGAACTCTAAACCTCAGCTGTGCATGGCATGTACGTAACCCTAACCCTAACCCTAACCCTAACCCTAACCCTAACCCTAACCCTAACCCTAACCCTAAGAGGCCTAACCCTAAACGCAACTCTAAACCTCAGCTGTGCATGGCATGTAGGTAACCCTAACCCTAACCCTAACCCTAACCCTAACCCTAACCCTAACCCTAACCCTAATCCTAACCCTAAACCTAACCCTAACCCTAATTCTAACCCTAACCCTAACCCTAACCCTAACCCTAACCCTAACCCTAACCCTAACCGTAACCCGAACCCTAACCCTAACCCTAACCCTAACCCTAAGAGACCTAACCCTAAACAGAACCCTAAACCTCAGCTGTGCATGGCATGTACGTAACCCTAACCGTAACCCTAACGCTAACCCTAACCCTAACCCTAACCCTAACCCTAACCCTAACCCTAACCCTAAGAGGCCTAACCCTAAACGCAACTCTAAACCTCAGCTGTGCATGGCATGTAGGTAACCCTAACCCTAACCCTAACCCTAACCCTAAGCCTAACCCTAAGAGGCCTAACCCTAAACGGAACTCTAAACCTCAGCTGTGCATGGCATGTACCTAACCCTAACCCTAACCCTAACCCTAACCCTAACCCTAACCCGAACCCTAACCCTAAGAGACCTAACCCTAAATGCAACTCTAAACCTCAGCTGTGCATGGCATGTACCTAACCCTAACCCTAACCCTAACCCTAACCCTAACCCTAACCCTAACCCTAAAACTAACCCTAACCCGAACCCTAACTCTAACCCTAACCGTAACCCGAACCCTAACCCTAACCCTAACCCTAACCCTAAGAGACCTAACCCTAAACAGAACTCTAAACCTCAGCTGTGCATGGCATGTACGTAACCCTAACCCTAACCCTAACCCTAACCCTAACCCTAACCCTAACCCTAACCCTAACCCTAACCCTAACCCTAACCCTAACCCTAACCCTAACCCTAACCCTAACCCTAACCCTAACCCTAAACGCAACTCTAAACCTCAGCTGTGCATGGCATGTAGGTAACCCTAACCCTAACCCTAACCCTAACCCTAACCCTAACCCTAACCCTAACCCTAACCCTAAACCTCATCCTGGTCCTAAGAGGCCTATCCCTAAACAGAACTCTAAACCTCAGCTGTGCATGGCATGTACCTAACCCTAACCCTAACCCTAACCCTAACCCTAACCCTAACCCTAACCCTAACCCTAACCCTAACCCTAAGAGACCTAACCCTAAACGCAACTCTAAACCTCAGCTGTGCATGGCATGTACCTAACCCTAACCCTAACCCTAACCCTAACCCTAACCGTAACCCTAAGCCTAACCCGAACCCTAACCCTAACCCTAACCGTAACCCGAACCCTAACCCTAACCCTAACCCTAAGAGACCTAACCCTAAACAGAACTCTAAACCTCAGCTGTGCATGGCATGTACGTAACCCTAACCCTAACCCTAACCCTAACCCTAACCCTAACCCTAACACTAACCCTAAGAGGCCTAACCCTAAACGCAACTCTAAACCTCAGCTGTGCATGGCATGTAGGTAACCCTAACCCTAACCCTAACCCTAACCCTAACCCTAACCCTAACCCTAACCCTAACCCTAACCCTAATCCTAACCCTAACCCTAACCCTAACCCTAAACCTAACCCTAACCCTAATTCTAACCCTAACCCTAACCCTAACCCTAACCCTAACCCTAACCCTAACCGTAACCGTAACCCTAACCCTAACCGTAACCGTAACCCTAACCCTAACCCTAACCCTAACCCTAACCGTAACCCTAACCCTAAACCTCATCCTGATCCTAAGAGGCCTATCCCTAAACAGAACTCTAAACCTCAGCTGTGCATGGCATGTACCTAACCCTAACCCTAACCCTAACCCTAACCCTAACCCTAACCCTAACCCTAACCCTAACCCTAACCCTAAGAGACCTAACCCTAAACGCAACTCTAAACCTCAGCTGTGCATGGCATGTACCTAACCCTAACCCTAACCCTAACCCTAACCCTAACCCTAACCCTAACCCGAACCCTAACCCTAACCCTAACCGTAACCCGAACCCTAACCCTAACCCTAACCCTAACCCTAAGAGACCTAACCCTAAACAGAACTCTAAACCTCAGCTGTGCATGGCATGTACGTAACCCTAACCCTAACCCTAACCCTAACCCTAACCCTAACCCTAACCCTAACCCTAACCCTAAGAGGCCTAACCCTAAACGCAACTCTAAACCTCAGCTGTGCATGGCATGTAGGTAACCCTAACCCTAACCCTAACCCTAACCCTAACCCTAACCCTAACCCTAACCCTAATCCTAACCCTAAACCTAACCCTAACCCTAATTCTAACCCTAACCCTAACCCTAACCCTAACCCTAACCCTAACCCTAACCCTAACCGTAACCCGAACCCTAACCCTAACCCTAACCCTAACCCTAAGAGACCTAACCCTAAACAGAACTCTAAACCTCAGCTGTGCATGGCATGTACGTAACCCTAACCGTAACCCTAACGCTAACCCTAACCCTAACCCTAACCCTAACCCTAACCCTAACCCTAACCCTAAGAGGCCTAACCCTAAACGCAACTCTAAACCTCAGCTGTGCATGGCATGTAGGTAACCCTAACCCTAACCCTAACCCTAACCCTAAGCCTAACCCTAAGAGGCCTAACCCTAAACGGAACTCTAAACCTCAGCTGTGCATGGCATGTACCTAACCCTAACCCTAACCCTAACCCTAACCCTAACCCTAACCCTAACCCGAACCCTAACCCTAAGAGACCTAACCCTAAATGCAACTCTAAACCTCAGCTGTGCATGGCATGTACCTAACCCTAACCCTAACCCTAACCCTAACCCTAACCCTAACCCTAAAACTAACCCTAACCCGAACCCTAACTCTAACCCTAACCGTAACCCGAACCCTAACCCTAACCCTAACCCTAACCCTAAGAGACCTAACCCTAAACAGAACTCTAAACCTCAGCTGTGCATGGCATGTACGTAACCCTAACCCTAACCCTAACCCTAACCCTAACCCTAACCCTAACCCTAACCCTAACCCTAACCCTAACCCTAACCCTAACCCTAACCCTAACCCTAACCCTAAACGCAACTCTAAACCTCAGCTGTGCATGGCATGTAGGTAACCCTAACCCTAACCCTAACCCTAACCCTAACCCTAACCCTAACCCTAACCCTAACCCTAACCCTAAACCTCATCCTGGTCCTAAGAGGCCTATCCCTAAACAGAACTCTAAACCTCAGCTGTGCATGGCATGTACCTAACCCTAACCCTAACCCTAACCCTAACCCTAACCCTAACCCTAACCCTAAGAGACCTAACCCTAAACGCAACTCTAAACCTCAGCTGTGCATGGCATGTACCTAACCCTAACCCTAACCCTAACCCTAACCCTAACCGTAACCCTAAGCCTAACCCGAACCCTAACCCTAACCCTAACCGTAACCCGAACCCTAACCCTAACCCTAACCCTAAGAGACCTAACCCTAAACAGAACTCTAAACCTCAGCTGTGCATGGCATGTACGTAACCCTAACCCTAACCCTAACCCTAACCCTAACCCTAACCCTAACACTAACCCTAAGAGGCCTAACCCTAAACGCAACTCTAAACCTCAGCTGTGCATGGCATGTAGGTAACCCTAACCCTAACCCTAACCCTAACCCTAACCCTAACCCTAACCCTAACCCTAACCCTAACCCTAATCCTAACCCTAACCCTAACCCTAACCCTAAACCTAACCCTAACCCTAATTCTAACCCTAACCCTAACCCTAACCCTAACCCTAACCCTAACCC
>NW_026599604.1:2285000-2317500 GCF_023634155.1 Falco peregrinus
CTCAGCTGTGCATGGCATGTACGTAACCCTAACCGTAACCCTAACGCTAACCCTAACCCTAACCCTAACCCTAACCCTAACACTAACCCTAACCCTAAGAGGCCTAACCCTAAACGCAACTCTAAACCTCAGCTGTGCATGGCATGTAGGTAACCCTAACCCTAACCCTAACCCTAAGCCTAACCCTAAGAGGCCTATCCCTAAATGGAACTCTAAACCTCAGCAGTGCATGGCATGTAGGTAACCCTAACCCTAAACCTAACCCTAACCCTAACCCTAACCGTAACCCTAACCGTAACCCTAACTCTAACCCTAACCCTAACCCTAACCGTAACCCTAACCCTAACCCTAACCCTAACCCTAACCCTAACCCTATCCCTAACCCTAATCCTGACACTAAGAGGCCTATCCCTAAACGGAACTCTAAACCTCAGCTGTGCATGGCATGTACGTAACCCTAACCCTAACCCTAACCCTAACCCTAACCCTAACCCTAACCCTAACCCGAACCCTAACCCTAAGAGACCTAACCCTAAACGGAACTCTAAACCTCAGCTGTGCATGGCATGTACCTAACCCTAACCCTAACCCTAACCCTAACCCTAACCCTAACCCTAACCCGAACCCTAACCCTAAGAGACCTAACCCTAAACGGAACTCTAAACCTCAGCTGTGCATGGCATGTACCTAACCCTAACCCTAACCCTAACCCTAACCCTAATTCTAACCCTAATCCTGACCCTAAGAGGCCTAACCCTAAACGGAACTCAAAACCTCACCTGTGCATGGCATGTACCTAACCCTAACCCTAACCCTAACCCTAACCCTAATTCTAACCCTAATCCTGATCCTAAGAGGCCTAACCCTAAATGGAACTCAAAACCTCACCTGTGCATGGCATGTAGGTTACCCTAACCCTAACCCTAACCCTAACCCTAACCCTAACCCTAACCCTAACCCTAACCCTAACCCTAACCCTAACCCTAACCCTAAGAGGCCTAACCCTAAACGCAACTCTAAACCTCAGCTGTGCATGGCATGTAGGTAACCCTAACCCTAACCCTAACCCTAACCCTAACCCTAACCCTAAGAGGCCTAACCCTAAACGGAACTGTAAACCTCAGCTGTGCATGGCATGTAGGTTACCCTAACCCTAACCCTAACCCTAACCCTAACCCTAACCCTAACCCTAACCCTAACCCTAAGAGGCCTAATCCTAAACCGAACCCTAATCCTGACCCGAAGAGGCCTATCCCTAAACGGAACTCTAAACCTCAGCTGTGCATGGCATGTACGTAACCCTAACCCTAACCCTAACCCTAACCCTAACCTTAACCCTAACCCTAACCCTAACCCTAACCCTAACCCTAACCCTAAGAGGCCTAACCCTAAACGCAACTCTAAACCTCAGCTGTGCATGGCATGTAGGTAACCCTAAGCCTAACCCTAACCCTAACCGTAACCGTAACCGTAACCCTAACCCTAACCCTAACCCTAACCCTAACCGTAACCCTAACCCTAACCCTAACCCTAACCTTAACCGTAATCCTAACGCTAACCCTAACCCTAACCCTAACCCTAACCCTAAACCTAAAACTGACCCTAAAGAGAGTTAACCCTAAAGGGAGCTCTAAACCTCCGCTGTGCATGGCATGTAGGTAACCCTAACCCTAACCCTAACCATAACCCTAACCCTAACCGTAACCCTAACCCTAACCCTAACCCTAACCCTAACCCTAACCCTATCCCTAACCCCAATAATGACACTAAGAGGCCAACCCTAAACGGAACTCTAAACCTCAGCTGTGCATGGCATGTACGTAACCCTAACCCTAACCCTAACCCTAACCCTAAACCGAACCCTAACCCTAAGAGACCTAACCCTAAACGGAACTCTAAACCTCAACTGTGCATGGCATGTACCTAACCCTAACCCTAACCCTAACCCTAACCCTAACCCGAACCCTAACCCTAAGAGACCTAACCCTAAACGGAACTCTAATCCTCAGCTCTGCATGGCATGTACCTAACCCTAACCCTAACCCTAACCCTAATTCTAACCCTAATCCTGACCCTAAGAGGCCTAACCCTAAACGGAACTCAAAACCTCACCTGTGCATGGCATGTACGTAACCCTAACCCTAACCCTAACCCTAACCCTAACCCTAACCCTAACCCTAACCGTAACCGTAACCCTAACCCTAACCCTAACCCTAACCCTAACCCTAACACTAACCCTAATCCTGACCCTAAGAGGCCTATCCCTAAACGGAACTCTAAACCTCAGCTGTGCATGGCATGTACCTAACCCTAACCCTAACCCTAACCCTAACCCTAACCCTAACCCTAACCCTAACCCTAAACGTAACCCTAATCCTGACCCTAAGAGGCCTAACCCTAAACGCAACTCTAAACCTCAGCTGTGCATGGCATGTAGGTAACCCTAACCCTAACCGTAACCCTAACCCTAACCCTAACCCTAACCTTAACCCTAACCCTAAGAGACCTAACCCTAAACGGAACTCTAATCCTCAGCTGTGCATGGCATGTAGGTAACCCTAAAGCTAACCCTAACCCTAACCCTAACCCTAACCCTAACCCTAACCCGAACCCTAACCCTAAGAGACCTAACCCTAAACGGAACTCTAAACCTCAGCTGTGCATGGCATGTACCTAACCCTAACCCTAACCCTAACCCGAACCCTAACCCTAACCCGAACCCTAACCCTAAGATACCTAACCCTAAACGGAACTCTAAACCTCAGCTGTGCATGGCATGTACCTAACCCTAACCCTAACCCTAACCCTAATTCTAACCCTAATCCTGACCCTAAGAGGCCTAACCCTAAACGGAACTCAAAACCTCACCTGTGCATGGCATGTACGTAACCCTAACCCTAACCCTAACCCTAACCCTAACCCTAACCCTAACCGTAACCCTAACCCTAACCCTAACCCTAACCGTAACCGTAACCGTAACCGTAACCCTAACCCTAACCCTAACCCTAACCCTAAACCTAATCCTGACCCTAAGAGGCCTATCCCTAAACGGAACTCTAAACCTCAGCTGTGCATGCCATGTACCTAACCCTAACCCTAACCCTAACCCTAACCCTAACCCTAACCCTAACCCTAACCGTAACCGTAACCCTAACTCTAACCCTAACCCTAACCCTAACCCTAACCCTAATCCTGACCCTAAGAGGCCTATCCCTAAACGGAACTCTAAACCTCAGCTGTGCATGGCATGTACCTAACCCTAACCCTAACCCTAACCCTAACCCTAACCCTAATCCTAACCGTAACCGTAACCCTAACCCTAACCCTAACCCTAACCCTAACCCTAATCCTGACCCTAAGAGGCCTATCCCTAAACGGAACTCTAAACCTCAGCTGTGCATGGCATGTACCTAACCCTAACCCTAACCCTAACCCTAACCCTAACCCTAACCCTAACCCTAACCCTAACCCTAAACGTAACCCTAATCCTGACCCTAAGAGGCCTAACTCTAAACGCAACTCTAAACCTCAGCTGTGCATGGCATGTAGGTAACCCTAACCCTAACCGTAACCCTAACCCTAACCCTAACCCTAACCTTAACCCTAACCCTAAGAGACCTAACCCTAAACGGAACTCTAATCCTCAGCTGTGCATGGCATGTAGGTAACCCTAAAGCTAACCCTAACCCTAACCCTAACCCTAACCCTAACCCTAACCCGAACCCTAACCCTAAGAGACCTAACCCTAAACGGAACTCTAAACCTCAGCTGTGCATGGCATGTACCTAACCCTAACCCTAACCCTAACCCGAACCCTAACCCTAACCCGAACCCTAACCCTAAGATACCTAACCCTAAACGGAACTCTAAACCTCAGCTGTGCATGGCATGTACCTAACCCTAACCCTAACCCTAATTCTAATCCTAATCCTGACCCTAAGAGGCCTAACCCTAAACGGAACTCAAAACCTCACCTGTGCATGGCATGTACGTAACCCTAACCCTAACCCTAACCCTAACCCTAACCCTAACCCTAACCGTAACCCTAACCCTAACCCTAACCCTAACCGTAACCGTAACCGTAACCGTAACCCTAACCCTAACCCTAACCCTAACCCTAACCCTAATCCTGACCCTAAGAGGCCTATCCCTAAACGGAACTCTAAACCTCAGCTGTGCATGGCATGTACCTAACCCTAACCCTAACCCTAACCCTAACCCTAACCCTAACCCTAACCCTAACCCTAACCCTAACCCTAACCCTAACCCTAATCCTGACCCTAAGAGGCCTATCCCTAAACGGAACTCTAAACCTCAGCTGTGCATGGCATGTACCTAACCCTAACCCTAACCCTAACCCTAACCCTAACCCTAACCCTAACCCTAACCCTAAACGTAACCCTAATCCTGACCCTAAGAGGCCTAACTCTAAACGCAACTCTAAACCTCAGCTGTGCATGGCATGTAGGTAACCCTAACCCTAACCGTAACCCTAACCCTAACCCTAAACCTAACCTTAACCCTAACCCTAAGAGACCTAACCCTAAACGGAACTCTAATCCTCAGCTGTGCATGGCATGTAGGTAACCCTAAAGCTAACCCTAACCCTAACCCTAACCCTAACCCTAACCCGAACCCTAACCCTAAGAGACCTAACCCTAAACGGAACTCTAAACCTCAACTGTGCATGGCATGTACCTAACCCTAACCCTAACCCTAACCCTAACCCTAACCCGAACCCTAACCCTAAGAGACCTAACCCTAAACGGAACTCTAATCCTCAGCTCTGCATGGCATGTACCTAACCCTAACCCTAACCCTAACCCTAATTCTAACCCTAATCCTGACCCTAAGAGGCCTAACCCTAAACGGAACTCAAAACCTCACCTGTGCATGGCATGTACGTAACCCTAACCCTAACCCTAACCCTAACCCTAACCCTAACCCTAACCCTAACCGTAACCGTAACCCTAACCCTAACCCTAACCCTAACCCTAACCCTAACACTAACCCTAATCCTGACCCTAAGAGGCCTATCCCTAAACGGAACTCTAAACCTCAGCTGTGCATGGCATGTACCTAACCCTAACCCTAACCCTAACCCTAACCCTAACCCTAACCCTAACCCTAAACGTAACCCTAATCCTGACCCTAAGAGGCCTAACCCTAAACGCAACTCTAAACCTCAGCTGTGCATGGCATGTAGGTAACCCTAACCCTAACCGTAACCCTAACCCTAACCCTAACCCTAACCTTAACCCTAACCCTAAGAGACCTAACCCTAAACGGAACTCTAATCCTCAGCTGTGCATGGCATGTAGGTAACCCTAAAGCTAACCCTAACCCTAACCCTAACCCTAACCCTAACCCTAACCCGAACCCTAACCCTAAGAGACCTAACCCTAAACGGAACTCTAAACCTCAGCTGTGCATGGCATGTACCTAACCCTAACCCTAACCCTAACCCGAACCCTAACCCTAACCCGAACCCTAACCCTAAGATACCTAACCCTAAACGGAACTCTAAACCTCAGCTGTGCATGGCATGTACCTAACCCTAACCCTAACCCTAACCCTAATTCTAACCCTAATCCTGACCCTAAGAGGCCTAACCCTAAACGGAACTCAAAACCTCACCTGTGCATGGCATGTACGTAACCCTAACCCTAACCCTAACCCTAACCCTAACCCTAACCCTAACCGTAACCCTAACCCTAACCCTAACCCTAACCGTAACCGTAACCGTAACCGTAACCCTAACCCTAACCCTAACCCTAACCCTAAACCTAATCCTGACCCTAAGAGGCCTATCCCTAAACGGAACTCTAAACCTCAGCTGTGCATGCCATGTACCTAACCCTAACCCTAACCCTAACCCTAACCCTAACCCTAACCCTAACCCTAACCGTAACCGTAACCCTAACTCTAACCCTAACCCTAACCCTAACCCTAACCCTAATCCTGACCCTAAGAGGCCTATCCCTAAACGGAACTCTAAACCTCAGCTGTGCATGGCATGTACCTAACCCTAACCCTAACCCTAACCCTAACCCTAACCCTAACCCTAACCCTAACCGTAACCGTAACCCTAACCCTAACCCTAACCCTAACCCTAACCCTAATCCTGACCCTAAGAGGCCTATCCCTAAACGGAACTCTAAACCTCAGCTGTGCATGGCATGTACCTAACCCTAACCCTAACCCTAACCCTAACCCTAACCCTAACCCTAACCCTAACCCTAACCCTAAACGTAACCCTAATCCTGACCCTAAGAGGCCTAACTCTAAACGCAACTCTAAACCTCAGCTGTGCATGGCATGTAGGTAACCCTAACCCTAACCCTAACCCTAACCCTAACCCTAACCCTAACCTTAACCCTAACCCTAAGAGACCTAACCCTAAACGGAACTCTAATCCTCAGCTGTGCATGGCATGTAGGTAACCCTAAAGCTAACCCTAACCCTAACCCTAACCCTAACCCTAACCCTAACCCGAACCCTAACCCTAAGAGACCTAACCCTAAACGGAACTCTAAACCTCAGCTGTGCATGGCATGTACCTAACCCTAACCCTAACCCTAACCCGAACCCTAACCCTAACCCGAACCCTAACCCTAAGATACCTAACCCTAAACGGAACTCTAAACCTCAGCTGTGCATGGCATGTACCTAACCCTAACCCTAACCCTAATTCTAATCCTAATCCTGACCCTAAGAGGCCTAACCCTAAACGGAACTCAAAACCTCACCTGTGCATGGCATGTACGTAACCCTAACCCTAACCCTAACCCTAACCCTAACCCTAACCCTAACCGTAACCCTAACCCTAACCCTAACCCTAACCGTAACCGTAACCGTAACCGTAACCCTAACCCTAACCCTAACCCTAACCCTAACCCTAATCCTGACCCTAAGAGGCCTATCCCTAAACGGAACTCTAAACCTCAGCTGTGCATGGCATGTACCTAACCCTAACCCTAACCCTAACCCTAACCCTAACCCTAACCCTAACCCTAACCCTAACCCTAACCCTAACCCTAACCCTAACCCTAATCCTGACCCTAAGAGGCCTATCCCTAAACGGAACTCTAAACCTCAGCTGTGCATGGCATGTACCTAACCCTAACCCTAACCCTAACCCTAACCCTAACCCTAACCCTAACCCTAACCCTAACCCTAAACGTAACCCTAATCCTGACCCTAAGAGGCCTAACTCTAAACGCAACTCTAAACCTCAGCTGTGCATGGCATGTAGGTAACCCTAACCCTAACCGTAACCCTAACCCTAACCCTAAACCTAACCTTAACCCTAACCCTAAGAGACCTAACCCTAAACGGAACTCTAATCCTCAGCTGTGCATGGCATGTAGGTAACCCTAAAGCTAACCCTAACCCTAACCCTAACCCTAACCCTAACCCGAACCCTAACCCTAAGAGACCTAACCCTAAACGGAACTCTAAACCTCAGCTGTGCATGGCATGTACCTAACCCTAACCCTAACCCTAACCCGAACCCTAACCCTAACCCGAACCCTAACCCTAAGATACCTAACCCTAAACGGAACTCTAAACCTCAGCTGTGCATGGCATGTACCTAACCCTAACCCTAACCCTAACCCTAATTCTAATCCTAATCCTGACCCTAAGAGGCCTAACCCTAAACGGAACTCAAAACCTCACCTGTGCATGGCATGTACGTAACCCTAACCCTAACCCTAACCCTAACCCTAACCCTAACCCTAACCCTAACCGTAATCCTAACCCTAACCCTAACCCTAACCGTAACCGTAACCGTAACCGTAACCCTAACCCTAACCCTAACCCTAACCCTAAACCTAATCCTGACCCTAAGAGGCCTATCCCTAAACGGAACTCTAAACCTCAGCTGTGCATGGCATGTACCTAACCCTAACCCTAACCCTAACCCTAACCCTAACCCTAACCCTAACCCTAACCCTAACCCTAACCCTAACCCTAACCCTGACCCTAAGAGGCCTAACCCTAAACGGAACTCTAAACCTCAGCTGTGCATGGCATGTACGTAACCCTAACCCTAACCCTAACCCTAACCCTAACCCTAACCCTAACCCTAACCCTAACCCTAAAACTGACCCTAAGAGAGTTAACCCTAAACGGAGCTCTAAACCTCCGCTGTGCATGGCATGTACGTAACCCTAACCCTAACCCTAACCCTAACCCTAACCCTAACCCTAACCCTAACCCTAACCCTAAGAGACCTAACCCTAAACGGAACTCAAAACCTCAGCTGTGCATGGCATGTAGGTAACCCTAACCCTAACCCTAACCCTAACCCTAACCCTAACCCTAACCCTAATCCTGACCCTAAGAGATCTATCCCTAAACGCAACTCTAAACCTCAGCTGTTCATGGCATGTACGTAACCCTAACCCTAGCCCTAACCCTAACCCTAACCCTAACCCTAACCCTTACCCTAAGAGGCCTAACCCTTATCGCAACTCTAAACCTCCGCTGTGCATGGCATGTACCTAACCCTAACCCTAACCCTAACCCTAATTCTAACCCTAATCCTGACCCTAAGAGGCCTAACCCTAAACGGAACTCAAAACCTCACCTGTGCATGGCATGTACGTAACCCTAACCCTAACCCTAACCCTAACCCTAACCCTAACCCTAACCCTAACCGTAACCCTAACCCTAACCCTAACCCTAACCGTAACCATAACCGTAACCGTAACCCTAACCCTAACCCTAACCCTAAACCTAATCCTGACCCTAAGAGGCCTATCCCTAAACGGAACTCTAAACCTCAGCTGTGCATGCCATGTACCTAACCCTAACCCTAACCCTAACCCTAACCCTAACCCTAACCCTAACCCTAACCGTAACCGTAACCCTAACTCTAACCCTAACCCTAACCCTAACCCTAACCCTAATCCTGACCCTAAGAGGCCTATCCCTAAACGGAACTCTAAACCTCAGCTGTGCATGGCATGTACCTAACCCTAACCCTAACCCTAACCCTAACCCTAACCCTAACCCTAACCCTAACCGTAACCGTAACCCTAACCCTAACCCTAACCCTAACCCTAACCCTAACCCTAACCCTAATCCTGACCCTAAGAGGCCTATCCCTAAACGGAACTCTAAACCTCAGCTGTGCATGGCATGTACCTAACCCTAACCCTAACCCTAACCCTAACCCTAACCCTAACCCTAACCCTAACCCTAAACGTAACCCTAATCCTGACCCTAAGAGGCCTAACTCTAAACGCAACTCTAAACCTCAGCTGTGCATGGCATGTAGGTAACCCTAACCCTAACCGTAACCCTAACCCTAACCCTAACCCTAACCTTAACCCTAACCCTAAGAGACCTAACCCTAAACGGAACTCTAATCCTCAGCTGTGCATGGCATGTAGGTAACCCTAAAGCTAACCCTAACCCTAACCCTAACCCTAACCCTAACCCTAACCCGAACCCTAACCCTAAGAGACCTAACCCTAAACGGAACTCTAAACCTCAGCTGTGCATGGCATGTACCTAACCCTAACCCTAACCCTAACCCGAACCCTAACCCTAACCCGAACCCTAACCCTAAGATACCTAACCCTAAACGGAACTCTAAACCTCAGCTGTGCATGGCATGTACCTAACCCTAACCCTAACCCTAACCCTAATTCTAATCCTAATCCTGACCCTAAGAGGCCTAACCCTAAACGGAACTCAAAACCTCACCTGTGCCTGGCATGTACGTAACCCTAACCCTAACCCTAACCCTAACCCTAACCCTAACCCTAACCGTAACCCTAACCCTAACCCTAACCCTAACCGTAACCGTAACCGTAACCCTAACCCTAACCCTAACCCTAACCCTAACCCTAAACCTAATCCTGACCCTAAGAGGCCTATCCCTAAACGGAACTCTAAACCTCAGCTGTGCATGGCATGTACCTAACCCTAACCCTAACCCTAACCCTAACCCTAACCCTAACCCTAACCCTAACCCTAACCCTAACCCTAACCCTAACCCTAACCCTGACCCTAAGAGGCCTAACCCTAAACGGAACTCTAAACCTCAGCTGTGCATGGCATGTACGTAACCCTAACCCTAACCCTAACCCTAACCCTAACCCTAACCCTAACCCTAACCCTAACCCTAAAACTGACCCTAAGAGAGTTAACCCTAAACGGAGCTCTAAACCTCCGCTGTGCATGGCATGTACGTAACCCTAACCCTAACCCTAACCCTAACCCTAACCCTAACCCTAACCCTAACCCTAACCCTAACCCTAACCCTAAGAGACCTAACCCTAAACGGAACTCTAAACCTCAGCTGTGCATGGCATGTAGGTAACCCTAACCCTAACCCTAACCCTAACCCTAACCCTAACCCTAACCCTAATCCTGACCCTAAGAGATCTATCCCTAAACGCAACTCTAAACCTCAGCTGTTCATGGCATGTACGTAACCCTAACCCTAGCCCTAACCCTAACCCTAACCCTAACCCTAACCCTTACCCTAAGAGGCCTAACCCTTATCGCAACTCTAAACCTCCGCTGTGCATGGCATGTACGTAACCCTAACCCTAACCCTAACCCTAACCCTAACCCTAACCCTAACCCTAACCCTAACCCTAACCCTAACCCTAAGAGGCCTAACCCTAAACGCAACTCTAAACCTCAGCTGTGCATGGCATGTAGGTAACCCTAATCCTAACCCTAACCCTAACCCTAACCGTAACCCTAACGCTAACCCTAACCCTAACCCTAACCCTAACCCTAACCCTAACCCTAACCCTAACCCTAAACCTAATCCTGACCCTAAGAGGCCTATCCCTAAACGGAACTCTAAACCTCAGCTGTGCATGCCATGTACCTAACCCTAACCCTAACCCTAACCCTAACCCTAACCCTAACCCTAACCCTAACCGTAACCGTAACCCTAACTCTAACCCTAACCCTAACCCTAACCCTAACCCTAATCCTGACCCTAAGAGGCCTATCCCTAAACGGAACTCTAAACCTCAGCTGTGCATGGCATGTACCTAACCCTAACCCTAACCCTAACCCTAACCCTAACCCTAACCCTAACCGTAACCGTAACCCTAACCCTAACCCTAACCCTAACCCTAACCCTAATCCTGACCCTAAGAGGCCTATCCCTAAACGGAACTCTAAACCTCAGCTGTGCATGGCATGTACCTAACCCTAACCCTAACCCTAAACCTAACCCTAACCCTAACCCTAACCCTAACCCTAACCCTAACCCTAAACGTAACCCTAATCCTGACCCTAAGAGGCCTAACTCTAAACGCAACTCTAAACCTCAGCTGTGCATGGCATGTAGGTAACCCTAACCCTAACCGTAACCCTAACCCTAACCCTAACCCTAACCTTAACCCTAACCCTAAGAGACCTAACCCTAAACGGAACTCTAATCCTCAGCTGTGCATGGCATGTAGGTAACCCTAAAGCTAACCCTAACCCTAACCCTAACCCTAACCCTAACCCTAACCCGAACCCTAACCCTAAGAGACCTAACCCTAAACGGAACTCTAAACCTCAGCTGTGCATGGCATGTACCTAACCCTAACCCTAACCCTAACCCGAACCCTAACCCTAACCCGAACCCTAACCCTAAGATACCTAACCCTAAACGGAACTCAAAACCTCACCTGTGCATGGCATGTACCTAACCCTAACCCTAACCCTAACCCTAACCCTAACCCTAACCCTAACCGTAACCCTAACCCTAACCCTAACCCTAACCGTAACCGTAACCGTAACCGTAACCCTAACCCTAACCCTAACCCTAACCCTAACCCTAATCCTGACCCTAAGAGGCCTATCCCTAAACGGAACTCTAAACCTCAGCTGTGCATGGCATGTACCTAACCCTAACCCTAACCCTAACCCTAACCCTAACCCTAACCCTAACCCTAACCCTAACCCTAACCCTAACCCTAACCCTAACCCTAATCCTGACCCTAAGAGGCCTATCCCTAAACGGAACTCTAAACCTCAGCTGTGCATGGCATGTACCTAACCCTAACCCTAACCCTAACCCTAACCCTAACCCTAACCCTAACCCTAACCCTAACCCTAAACGTAACCCTAATCCTGACCCTAAGAGGCCTAACTCTAAACGCAACTCTAAACCTCAGCTGTGCATGGCATGTAGGTAACCCTAACCCTAACCGTAACCCTAACCCTAACCCTAAACCTAACCTTAACCCTAACCCTAAGAGACCTAACCCTAAACGGAACTCTAATCCTCAGCTGTGCATGGCATGTAGGTAACCCTAAAGCTAACCCTAACCCTAACCCTAACCCTAACCCTAACCCGAACCCTAACCCTAAGAGACCTAACCCTAAACGGAACTCTAAACCTCAGCTGTGCATGGCATGTACCTAACCCTAACCCTAACCCTAACCCGAACCCTAACCCTAACCCGAACCCTAACCCTAAGATACCTAACCCTAAACGGAACTCTAAACCTCAGCTGTGCATGGCATGTACCTAACCCTAACCCTAACCCTAACCCTAATTCTAATCCTAATCCTGACCCTAAGAGGCCTAACCCTAAACGGAACTCAAAACCTCACCTGTGCATGGCATGTACGTAACCCTAACCCTAACCCTAACCCTAACCCTAACCCTAACCCTAACCGTAATCCTAACCCTAACCCTAACCCTAACCGTAACCGTAACCGTAACCGTAACCCTAACCCTAACCCTAACCCTAACCCTAAACCTAATCCTGACCCTAAGAGGCCTATCCCTAAACGGAACTCTAAACCTCAGCTGTGCATGGCATGTACCTAACCCTAACCCTAACCCTAACCCTAACCCTAACCCTAACCCTAACCCTAACCCTAACCCTAACCCTAACCCTAACCCTAACCCTGACCCTAAGAGGCCTAACCCTAAACGGAACTCTAAACCTCAGCTGTGCATGGCATGTACGTAACCCTAACCCTAACCCTAACCCTAACCCTAACCCTAACCCTAACCCTAACCCTAACCCTAAAACTGACCCTAAGAGAGTTAACCCTAAACGGAGCTCTAAACCTCCGCTGTGCATGGCATGTACGTAACCCTAACCCTAACCCTAACCCTAACCCTAACCCTAACCCTAACCCTAACCCTAACCCTAACCCTAACCCTAAGAGACCTAACCCTAAACGGAACTCAAAACCTCAGCTGTGCATGGCATGTAGGTAACCCTAACCCTAACCCTAACCCTAACCCTAACCCTAACCCTAACCCTAATCCTGACCCTAAGAGATCTATCCCTAAACGCAACTCTAAACCTCAGCTGTTCATGGCATGTACGTAACCCTAACCCTAGCCCTAACCCTAACCCTAACCCTAACCCTAACCCTTACCCTAAGAGGCCTAACCCTTATCGCAACTCTAAACCTCCGCTGTGCATGGCATGTACCTAACCCTAACCCTAACCCTAACCCTAATTCTAACCCTAATCCTGACCCTAAGAGGCCTAACCCTAAACGGAACTCAAAACCTCACCTGTGCATGGCATGTACGTAACCCTAACCCTAACCCTAACCCTAACCCTAACCCTAACCCTAACCCTAACCGTAACCCTAACCCTAACCCTAACCGTAACCGTAACCGTAACCGTAACCGTAACCCTAACCCTAACCCTAACCCTAAACCTAATCCTGACCCTAAGAGGCCTATCCCTAAACGGAACTCTAAACCTCAGCTGTGCATGCCATGTACCTAACCCTAACCCTAACCCTAACCCTAACCCTAACCCTAACCCTAACCCTAACCGTAACCGTAACCCTAACTCTAACCCTAACCCTAACCCTAACCCTAACCCTAATCCTGACCCTAAGAGGCCTATCCCTAAACGGAACTCTAAACCTCAGCTGTGCATGGCATGTACCTAACCCTAACCCTAACCCTAACCCTAACCCTAACCCTAACCCTAACCGTAACCGTAACCCTAACCCTAACCCTAACCCTAACCCTAACCCTAACCCTAACCCTAATCCTGACCCTAAGAGGCCTATCCCTAAACGGAACTCTAAACCTCAGCTGTGCATGGCATGTACCTAACCCTAACCCTAACCCTAACCCTAACCCTAACCCTAACCCTAACCCTAACCCTAAACGTAACCCTAATCCTGACCCTAAGAGGCCTAACTCTAAACGCAACTCTAAACCTCAGCTGTGCATGGCATGTAGGTAACCCTAACCCTAACCGTAACCCTAACCCTAACCCTAACCCTAACCTTAACCCTAACCCTAAGAGACCTAACCCTAAACGGAACTCTAATCCTCAGCTGTGCATGGCATGTAGGTAACCCTAAAGCTAACCCTAACCCTAACCCTAACCCTAACCCTAACCCTAACCCGAACCCTAACCCTAAGAGACCTAACCCTAAACGGAACTCTAAACCTCAGCTGTGCATGGCATGTACCTAACCCTAACCCTAACCCTAACCCGAACCCTAACCCTAACCCGAACCCTAACCCTAAGATACCTAACCCTAAACGGAACTCTAAACCTCAGCTGTGCATGGCATGTACCTAACCCTAACCCTAACCCTAACCCTAATTCTAATCCTAATCCTGACCCTAAGAGGCCTAACCCTAAACGGAACTCAAAACCTCACCTGTGCATGGCATGTACGTAACCCTAACCCTAACCCTAACCCTAACCCTAACCCTAACCCTAACCGTAACCCTAACCCTAACCCTAACCCTAACCGTAACCGTAACCGTAACCCTAACCCTAACCCTAACCCTAACCCTAACCCTAAACCTAATCCTGACCCTAAGAGGCCTATCCCTAAACGGAACTCTAAACCTCAGCTGTGCATGGCATGTACCTAACCCTAACCCTAACCCTAACCCTAACCCTAACCCTAACCCTAACCCTAACCCTAACCCTAACCCTAACCCTAACCCTGACCCTAAGAGGCCTAACCCTAAACGGAACTCTAAACCTCAGCTGTGCATGGCATGTACGTAACCCTAACCCTAACCCTAACCCTAACCCTAACCCTAACCCTAACCCTAACCCTAACCCTAAAACTGACCCTAAGAGAGTTAACCCTAAACGGAGCTCTAAACCTCCGCTGTGCATGGCATGTACGTAACCCTAACCCTAACCCTAACCCTAACCCTAACCCTAACCCTAACCCTAACCCTAACCCTAACCCTAAGAGACCTAACCCTAAACGGAACTCTAAACCTCAGCTGTGCATGGCATGTAGGTAACCCTAACCCTAACCCTAACCCTAACCCTAACCCTAACCCTAACCCTAATCCTGACCCTAAGAGATCTATCCCTAAACGCAACTCTAAACCTCAGCTGTTCATGGCATGTACGTAACCCTAACCCTAGCCCTAACCCTAACCCTAACCCTAACCCTAACCCTTACCCTAAGAGGCCTAACCCTTATCGCAACTCTAAACCTCCGCTGTGCATGGCATGTACGTAACCCTAACCCTAACCCTAACCCTAACCCTAACCCTAACCCTAACCCTAACCCTAACCCTAACCCTAACCCTAAGAGGCCTAACCCTAAACGCAACTCTAAACCTCAGCTGTGCATGGCATGTAGGTAACCCTAATCCTAACCCTAACCCTAACCCTAACCGTAACCCTAACGCTAACCCTAACCCTAACCCTAACCCTAACCCTAACCCTAACCCTAACCCTAACCCTAAAACTGACCCTAAGAGAGTTAACCCTAAACGGAGCTCTAAACCTCCGCTGTGCATGGCATGTACGTAACCCTAACCCTAACCCTAACCCTAACCCTAACCCTAACCCTAACCCTAACCCTAACCCTAAGAGACCTAACCCTAAACGGAACTCAAAACCTCAGCTGTGCATGGCATGTAGGTAACCCTAACCCTAACCCTAACCCTAACCCTAACCCTAACCCTAACCCTAATCCTGACCCTAAGAGATCTATCCCTAAACGCAACTCTAAACGTCAGCTGTTCATGGCATGTACGTAACCCTAACCCTAGCCCTAACCCTAACCCTAACCCTAACCCTAACCCTTACCCTAAGAGGCCTAACCCTTATCGCAACTCTAAACCTCCGCTGTGCATGGCATGTACCTAACCCTAACCCTAACCCTAACCCTAATTCTAACCCTAATCCTGACCCTAAAAGGCCTAACCCTAAACGGAACTCAAAACCTCACCTGTGCATGGCATGTACGTAACCCTAACCCTAACCCTAACCCTAACCCTAACCCTAACCCTAACCCTAACCGTAACCCTAACCCTAACCCTAACCCTAACCGTAACCGTAACCGTAACCGTAACCCTAACCCTAACCCTAACCCTAAACCTAATCCTGACCCTAAGAGGCCTATCCCTAAACGGAACTCTAAACCTCAGCTGTGCATGCCATGTACCTAACCCTAACCCTAACCCTAACCCTAACCCTAACCCTAACCCTAACCCTAACCGTAACCGTAACCCTAACTCTAACCCTAACCCTAACCCTAACCCTAACCCTAATCCTGACCCTAAGAGGCCTATCCCTAAACGGAACTCTAAACCTCAGCTGTGCATGGCATGTACCTAACCCTAACCCTAACCCTAACCCTAACCCTAACCCTAACCCTAACCGTAACCGTAACCCTAACCCTAACCCTAACCCTAACCCTAACCCTAACCCTAACCCTAATCCTGACCCTAAGAGGCCTATCCCTAAACGGAACTCTAAACCTCAGCTGTGCATGGCATGTACCTAACCCTAACCCTAACCCTAACCCTAACCCTAACCCTAACCCTAACCCTAACCCTAAACGTAACCCTAATCCTGACCCTAAGAGGCCTAACTCTAAACGCAACTCTAAACCTCAGCTGTGCATGGCATGTAGGTAACCCTAACCCTAACCGTAACCCTAACCCTAACCCTAACCCTAACCTTAACCCTAACCCTAAGAGACCTAACCCTAAACGGAACTCTAATCCTCAGCTGTGCATGGCATGTAGGTAACCCTAAAGCTAACCCTAACCCTAACCCTAACCCTAACCCTAACCCTAACCCGAACCCTAACCCTAAGAGACCTAACCCTAAACGGAACTCTAAACCTCAGCTGTGCATGGCATGTACCTAACCCTAACCCTAACCCTAACCCGAACCCTAACCCTAACCCGAACCCTAACCCTAAGATACCTAACCCTAAACGGAACTCTAAACCTCAGCTGTGCATGGCATGTACCTAACCCTAACCCTAACCCTAACCCTAATTCTAATCCTAATCCTGACCCTAAGAGGCCTAACCCTAAACGGAACTCAAAACCTCACCTGTGCCTGGCATGTACGTAACCCTAACCCTAACCCTAACCCTAACCCTAACCCTAACCCTAACCGTAACCCTAACCCTAACCCTAACCCTAACCGTAACCGTAACCGTAACCCTAACCCTAACCCTAACCCTAACCCTAACCCTAAACCTAATCCTGACCCTAAGAGGCCTATCCCTAAACGGAACTCTAAACCTCAGCTGTGCATGGCATGTACCTAACCCTAACCCTAACCCTAACCCTAACCCTAACCCTAACCCTAACCCTAACCCTAACCCTGACCCTAAGAGGCCTAACCCTAAACGGAACTCTAAACCTCAGCTGTGCATGGCATGTACGTAACCCTAACCCTAACCCTAACCCTAACCCTAACCCTAACCCTAACCCTAACCCTAAAACTGACCCTAAGAGAGTTAACCCTAAACGGAGCTCTAAACCTCCGCTGTGCATGGCATGTACGTAACCCTAACCCTAACCCTAACCCTAACCCTAACCCTAACCCTAACCCTAACCCTAACCCTAACCCTAACCCTAAGAGACCTAACCCTAAACGGAACTCTAAACCTCAGCTGTGCATGGCATGTAGGTAACCCTAACCCTAACCCTAACCCTAACCCTAACCCTAACCCTAACCCTAATCCTGACCCTAAGAGATCTATCCCTAAACGCAACTCTAAACCTCAGCTGTTCATGGCATGTACGTAACCCTAACCCTAGCCCTAACCCTAACCCTAACCCTAACCCTAACCCTTACCCTAAGAGGCCTAACCCTTATCGCAACTCTAAACCTCCGCTGTGCATGGCATGTACGTAACCCTAACCCTAACCCTAACCCTAACCCTAACCCTAACCCTAACCCTAACCCTAACCCTAACCCTAACCCTAAGAGGCCTAACCCTAAACGCAACTCTAAACCTCAGCTGTGCATGGCATGTAGGTAACCCTAATCCTAACCCTAACCCTAACCCTAACCGTAACCCTAACGCTAACCCTAACCCTAACCCTAACCCTAACCCTAACCCTAACCCTAACCCTAAAACTGACCCTAAGAGAGTTTACCCTAAACGGAGCTCTAAACCTCAGCTGTGCATGGCATGTACCTAACCCTAACCCTAACCCTAACCCGAACCCTAATCCTAATCCTGACCCTAAGAGGCCTGTCCCTAAACGGAACTCTAAACCTCCGCTGTGCATGGCATGTACCTAACCCTAACCCTAACCCTAACCCTAACCCTAAAACTGACCCTAAGAGAGTTTACCCTAAACGGAGCTCTAAACCTCAGCTGTGCATGGCATGTACCTAACCCTAACCCTAACCCTAACCCTAACCCTAACCCTAACCCTAACCCTAATCCTGACCCTAAGAGGCCTATCCCTATACGGAACTCTAAACCTCCGCTGTGCATGGCATGTACGTAACCCTAACCCTAACCCTAACCCTAACCCTAACCCTAACCCGAACCCTAACCCTAACCCTAACCCTAACCCTAACCGTAACCCTAACGCTAACCCTAACCCTAACCCTAACCCTAATCCTGAACCTAAGAGACCTAATCCTAAACGGAACTCTAAACCTCAGCTGTGCATGGCATGTACCTAACCCTAACCCTAACCCTAACCCTAACCCTAACCCTAACTCTAACCCTAACCCTAAGAGACCTAACCCTAAACGCAACTCTAAACCTCAGCTGTACTTGGCATGTACCTAACCCTAACCCTAACCCTAACCCTAACCCTAACCCTAACCCTAACCCTAACCCTAACCCTAAGAGGCCTAACCCTAAACGCAACTCTAAACCTCAGCTGTGCATGGCATGTAGGTAACCCTAACCCTAACCCTAACCCTAACCCTAACCCTAACCCTAACCCTAACCCTAACCCTAACCCTAAGAGGCCTAACCCTAAACGCAACTCTAAACCTCCGCTGTGCATGGCATGTACGTAACCCTAACCCTAACCCTAACCCTAACCCTAACCCTAACCCTAACCCTAACCCTAAGAGGCCTAACCCTAAACGCAACTCTAAACCTCAGCTGTGCATGGCATGTACCTAACCCTAACCCTAACCCTAACCCTAACCCTAACCCTAAACGTAACCCTAACCCTAACCCTAACCCTAACCCTAACCCTAACCCTAACCCTAACCCTAACCCTAACCCTAACCCTAAAACTGACCCTAAGAGAGTTTACCCTAAACGGAGCTCTAAACCTCAGCTGTGCATGGCATGTACCTAACCCTAACCCTAACCCTAACCCTAACCCTAACCCTAATCCTGACCCTAAGAGGCCTGTCCCTAAACGGAACTCTAAACCTCCGCTGTGCATGGCATGTACCTAACCCTAACCCTAACCCTAACCCTAAAACTGACCCTAAGAGAGTTTACCCTAAACGGAGCTCTAAACCTCAGCTGTTCATGGCATGTACCTAACCCTAACCCTAACCGTAACCCTAACCCTAACCCTAATCCTGACCCTAAGAGGCCTATCCCTAAACGGAACTCTAAACCTCCGCTGTGCATGGCATGTACCTAACCCTAACCCTAACCCTAACCCTAACCGTAACCCTAACCCTAACCCTAACCCTAACCGTAACCGTAACCCTAACCCAAACCCTAACCCTAACCCTAACTCTAACCCTAACCCTAATCCTGAACCTAAGAGACCTAATCCTAAACGGAACTCTAAACCTCAGCTGTGCATGGCATGTACCTAACCCTAACCCTAACCCTAACCCTAACCCTAAACCTAATCCTGACCCTAAGAGGCCTATCCCTAAACGGAACTCTAAACCTCAGCTGTGCATGCCATGTACCTAACCCTAACCCTAACCCTAACCCTAACCCTAACCCTAACCCTAACCGTAACCGTAACCCTAACTCTAACCCTAACCCTAACCCTAACCCTAACCCTAATCCTGACCCTAAGAGGCCTATCCCTAAACGGAACTCTAAACCTCAGCTGTGCATGGCATGTACCTAACCCTAACCCTAACCCTAACCCTAACCCTAACCCTAACCCTAACCGTAACCGTAACCCTAACCCTAACCCTAACCCTAACCCTAACCCTAACCCTAACCCTAATCCTGACCCTAAGAGGCCTATCCCTAAACGGAGCTCTAAACCTCCGCTGTGCATGGCATGTACGTAACCCTAACCCTAACCCTAACCCTAACCCTAACCCTAACCCTAACCCTAACCCTAACCCTAAGAGACCTAACCCTAAACGGAACTCAAAACCTCAGCTGTGCATGGCATGTAGGTAACCCTAACCCTAACCCTAACCCTAACCCTAACCCTAACCCTAACCCTAATCCTGACCCTAAGAGATCTATCCCTAAACGCAACTCTAAACCTCAGCTGTTCATGGCATGTACGTAACCCTAACCCTAGCCCTAACCCTAACCCTAACCCTAACCCTAACCCTTACCCTAAGAGGCCTAACCCTTATCGCAACTCTAAACCTCCGCTGTGCATGGCATGTACCTAACCCTAACCCTAACCCTAACCCTAATTCTAACCCTAATCCTGACCCTAAGAGGCCTAACCCTAAACGGAACTCAAAACCTCACCTGTGCATGGCATGTACGTAACCCTAACCCTAACCCTAACCCTAACCCTAACCCTAACCCTAACCCTAACCGTAACCCTAACCCTAACCCTAACCCTAACCGTAACCATAACCGTAACCGTAACCCTAACCCTAACCCTAACCCTAAACCTAATCCTGACCCTAAGAGGCCTATCCCTAAACGGAACTCTAAACCTCAGCTGTGCATGCCATGTACCTAACCCTAACCCTAACCCTAACCGTAACCCTAACCCTAACCCTAACCCTAACCGTAACCGTAACCCTAACTCTAACCCTAACCCTAACCCTAACCCTAACCCTAATCCTGACCCTAAGAGGCCTATCCCTAAACGGAACTCTAAACCTCAGCTGTGCATGGCATGTACCTAACCCTAACCCTAACCCTAACCCTAACCCTAACCCTAACCCTAACCGTAACCGTAACCCTAACCCTAACCCTAACCCTAACCCTAACCCTAACCCTAACCCTAATCCTGACCCTAAGAGGCCTATCCCTAAACGGAACTCTAAACCTCAGCTGTGCATGGCATGTACCTAACCCTAACCCTAACCCTAACCCTAACCCTAACCCTAACCCTAACCCTAACCCTAAACGTAACCCTAATCCTGACCCTAAGAGGCCTAACTCTAAACGCAACTCTAAACCTCAGCTGTGCATGGCATGTAGGTAACCCTAACCCTAACCGTAACCCTAACCCTAACCCTAACCCTAACCTTAACCCTAACCCTAAGAGACCTAACCCTAAACGGAACTCTAATCCTCAGCTGTGCATGGCATGTAGGTAACCCTAAAGCTAACCCTAACCCTAACCCTAACCCTAACCCTAACCCTAACCCGAACCCTAACCCTAAGAGACCTAACCCTAAACGGAACTCTAAACCTCAGCTGTGCATGGCATGTACCTAACCCTAACCCTAACCCTAACCCGAACCCTAACCCTAACCCGAACCCTAACCCTAAGATACCTAACCCTAAACGGAACTCTAAACCTCAGCTGTGCATGGCATGTACCTAACCCTAACCCTAACCCTAACCCTAATTCTAATCCTAATCCTGACCCTAAGAGGCCTAACCCTAAACGGAACTCAAAACCTCACCTGTGCCTGGCATGTACGTAACCCTAACCCTAACCCTAACCCTAACCCTAACCCTAACCCTAACCGTAACCCTAACCCTAACCCTAACCCTAACCGTAACCGTAACCGTAACCCTAACCCTAACCCTAACCCTAACCCTAACCCTAAACCTAATCCTGACCCTAAGAGGCCTATCCCTAAACGGAACTCTAAACCTCAGCTGTGCATGGCATGTACCTAACCCTAACCCTAACCCTAACCCTAACCCTAACCCTAACCCTAACCCTAACCCTAACCCTAACCCTAACCCTAACCCTAACCCTGACCCTAAGAGGCCTAACCCTAAACGGAACTCTAAACCTCAGCTGTGCATGGCATGTACGTAACCCTAACCCTAACCCTAACCCTAACCCTAACCCTAACCCTAACCCTAACCCTAACCCTAAAACTGACCCTAAGAGAGTTAACCCTAAACGGAGCTCTAAACCTCCGCTGTGCATGGCATGTACGTAACCCTAACCCTAACCCTAACCCTAACCCTAACCCTAACCCTAACCCTAACCCTAACCCTAACCCTAACCCTAAGAGACCTAACCCTAAACGGAACTCTAAACCTCAGCTGTGCATGGCATGTAGGTAACCCTAACCCTAACCCTAACCCTAACCCTAACCCTAACCCTAACCCTAATCCTGACCCTAAGAGATCTATCCCTAAACGCAACTCTAAACCTCAGCTGTTCATGGCATGTACGTAACCCTAACCCTAGCCCTAACCCTAACCCTAACCCTAACCCTAACCCTTACCCTAAGAGGCCTAACCCTTATCGCAACTCTAAACCTCCGCTGTGCATGGCATGTACGTAACCCTAACCCTAACCCTAACCCTAACCCTAACCCTAACCCTAACCCTAACCCTAACCCTAACCCTAACCCTAAGAGGCCTAACCCTAAACGCAACTCTAAACCTCAGCTGTGCATGGCATGTAGGTAACCCTAATCCTAACCCTAACCCTAACCCTAACCGTAACCCTAACGCTAACCCTAACCCTAACCCTAACCCTAACCCTAACCCTAACCCTAACCCTAACCCTAACCCTAAACCTAATCCTGACCCTAAGAGGCCTATCCCTAAACGGAACTCTAAACCTCAGCTGTGCATGCCATGTACCTAACCCTAACCCTAACCCTAACCCTAACCCTAACCCTAACCCTAACCCTAACCGTAACCGTAACCCTAACTCTAACCCTAACCCTAACCCTAACCCTAACCCTAATCCTGACCCTAAGAGGCCTATCCCTAAACGGAACTCTAAACCTCAGCTGTGCATGGCATGTACCTAACCCTAACCCTAACCCTAACCCTAACCCTAACCCTAACCCTAACCGTAACCGTAACCCTAACCCTAACCCTAACCCTAACCCTAACCCTAATCCTGACCCTAAGAGGCCTATCCCTAAACGGAACTCTAAACCTCAGCTGTGCATGGCATGTACCTAACCCTAACCCTAACCCTAAACCTAACCCTAACCCTAACCCTAACCCTAACCCTAACCCTAACCCTAAACGTAACCCTAATCCTGACCCTAAGAGGCCTAACTCTAAACGCAACTCTAAACCTCAGCTGTGCATGGCATGTAGGTAACCCTAACCCTAACCGTAACCCTAACCCTAACCCTAACCCTAACCTTAACCCTAACCCTAAGAGACCTAACCCTAAACGGAACTCTAATCCTCAGCTGTGCATGGCATGTAGGTAACCCTAAAGCTAACCCTAACCCTAACCCTAACCCTAACCCTAACCCTAACCCGAACCCTAACCCTAAGAGACCTAACCCTAAACGGAACTCTAAACCTCAGCTGTGCATGGCATGTACCTAACCCTAACCCTAACCCTAACCCGAACCCTAACCCTAACCCGAACCCTAACCCTAAGATACCTAACCCTTAACGGAACTCAAAACCTCACCTGTGCATGGCATGTACCTAACCCTAACCCTAACCCTAACCCTAACCCTAACCCTAACCCTAACCGTAACCCTAACCCTAACCCTAACCCTAACCGTAACCGTAACCGTAACCGTAACCCTAACCCTAACCCTAACCCTAACCCTAACCCTAATCCTGACCCTAAGAGGCCTATCCCTAAACGGAACTCTAAACCTCAGCTGTGCATGGCATGTACCTAACCCTAACCCTAACCCTAACCCTAACCCTAACCCTAACCCTAACCCTAACCCTAACCCTAACCCTAACCCTAACCCTAACCCTAACCCTAATCCTGACCCTAAGAGGCCTATCCCTAAACGGAACTCTAAACCTCAGCTGTGCATGGCATGTACCTAACCCTAACCCTAACCCTAACCCTAACCCTAACCCTAACCCTAACCCTAACCCTAACCCTAAACGTAACCCTAATCCTGACCCTAAGAGGCCTAACTCTAAACGCAACTCTAAACCTCAGCTGTGCATGGCATGTAGGTAACCCTAACCCTAACCGTAACCCTAACCCTAACCCTAAACCTAACCTTAACCCTAACCCTAAGAGACCTAACCCTAAACGGAACTCTAATCCTCAGCTGTGCATGGCATGTAGGTAACCCTAAAGCTAACCCTAACCCTAACCCTAACCCTAACCCTAACCCGAACCCTAACCCTAAGAGACCTAACCCTAAACGGAACTCTAAACCTCAGCTGTGCATGGCATGTACCTAACCCTAACCCTAACCCTAACCCGAACCCTAACCCTAACCCGAACCCTAACCCTAAGATACCTAACCCTAAACGGAACTCTAAACCTCAGCTGTGCATGGCATGTACCTAACCCTAACCCTAACCCTAACCCTAATTCTAATCCTAATCCTGACCCTAAGAGGCCTAACCCTAAACGGAACTCAAAACCTCACCTGTGCATGGCATGTACGTAACCCTAACCCTAACCCTAACCCTAACCCTAACCCTAACCCTAACCGTAATCCTAACCCTAACCCTAACCCTAACCGTAACCGTAACCGTAACCGTAACCCTAACCCTAACCCTAACCCTAACCCTAAACCTAATCCTGACCGGAACTCTAAACCTCAGCTGTGCATGGCATGTACCTAACCCTAACCCTAACCCTAACCCTAACCCTAACCCTAACCCTAACCCTAACCCTAACCCTAACCCTAACCCTAACCCTAACCCTGACCCTAAGAGGCCTAACCCTAAACGGAACTCTAAACCTCAGCTGTGCATGGCATGTACGTAACCCTAACCCTAACCCTAACCCTAACCCCTAACCCTAACCCTAACCCTAACCCTAACCCTAAAACTGACCCTAAGAGAGTTAACCCTAAACGGAGCTCTAAACCTCCGCTGTGCATGGCATGTACGTAACCCTAACCCTAACCCTAACCCTAACCCTAACCCTAACCCTAACCCTAACCCTAACCCTAACCCTAACCCTAAGAGACCTAACCCTAAACGGAACTCAAAACCTCAGCTGTGCATGGCATGTAGGTAACCCTAACCCTAACCCTAACCCTAACCCTAACCCTAACCCTAACCCTAATCCTGACCCTAAGAGATCTATCCCTAAACGCAACTCTAAACCTCAGCTGTTCATGGCATGTACGTAACCCTAACCCTAGCCCTAACCCTAACCCTAACCCTAACCCTAACCCTTACCCTAAGAGGCCTAACCCTTATCGCAACTCTAAACCTCCGCTGTGCATGGCATGTACCTAACCCTAACCCTAACCCTAACCCTAATTCTAACCCTAATCCTGACCCTAAGAGGCCTAACCCTAAACGGAACTCAAAACCTCACCTGTGCATGGCATGTACGTAACCCTAACCCTAACCCTAACCCTAACCCTAACCCTAACCCTAACCCTAACCGTAACCCTAACCCTAACCCTAACCGTAACCGTAACCGTAACCGTAACCGTAAACCCTAACCCTAACCCTAACCCTAAACCTAATCCTGACCCTAAGAGGCCTATCCCTAAACGGAACTCTAAACCTCAGCTGTGCATGCCATGTACCTAACCCTAACCCTAACCCTAACCCCTAACCCTAACCCTAACCCTAACCCTAACCGTAACCGTAACCCTAACTCTAACCCTAACCCTAACCCTAACCCTAACCCTAATCCTGACCCTAAGAGGCCTATCCCTAAACGGAACTCTAAACCTCAGCTGTGCATGGCATGTACCTAACCCTAACCCTAACCCTAACCCTAACCCTAACCCTAACCCTAACCGTAACCGTAACCCTAACCCTAACCCTAACCCTAACCCTAACCCTAACCCTAACCCTAATCCTGACCCTAAGAGGCCTATCCCTAAACGGAACTCTAAACCTCAGCTGTGCATTGGCATGTACCTAACCCTAACCCTAACCCTAACCCTAACCCTAACCCTAACCCTAACCCTAACCCTAAACGTAACCCTAATCCTGACCCTAAGAGGCCTAACTCTAAACGCAACTCTAAACCTCAGCTGTGCATGGCATGTAGGTAACCCTAACCCTAACCGTAACCCTAACCCTAACCCTAACCCTAACCTTAACCCTAACCCTAAGAGACCTAACCCCTAAACGGAACTCTAATCCTCAGCTGTGCATGGCATGTAGGTAACCCTAAAGCTAACCCTAACCCTAACCCTAACCCTAACCCTAACCCTAACCCGAACCCTAACCCTAAGAGACCTAACCCTAAACGGAACTCTAAACCTCAGCTGTGCATGGCATGTACCTAACCCTAACCCTAACCCTAACCCGAACCCTAACCCTAACCCGAACCCTAACCCTAAGATACCTAACCCTAAACGGAACTCTAAACCTCAGCTGTGCATGGCATGTACCTAACCCTAACCCTAACCCTAACCCTAATTCTAATCCTAATCCTGACCCTAAGAGGCCTAACCCTAAACGGAACTCAAAACCTCACCTGTGCATGGCATGTACGTAACCCTAACCCTAACCCTAACCCTAACCCTAACCCTAACCCTAACCGTAACCCTAACCCTAACCCTAACCCTAACCGTAACCGTAACCGTAACCCTAACCCTAACCCTAACCCTAACCCTAACCCTAAACCTAATCCTGACCCTAAGAGGCCTATCCCTAAACGGAACTCTAAACCTCAGCTGTGCATGGCATGTACCTAACCCTAACCCTAACCCTAACCCTAACCCTAACCCTAACCCTAACCCTAACCCTAACCCTAACCCTAACCCTAACCCTGACCCTAAGAGGCCTAACCCTAAACGGAACTCTAAACCTCAGCTGTGCATGGCATGTACGTAACCCTAACCCTAACCCTAACCCTAACCCTAACCCTAACCCTAACCCTAACCCTAACCCTAAAACTGACCCTAAGAGAGTTAACCCTAAACGGAGCTCTAAACCTCCGCTGTGCATGGCATGTACGTAACCCTAACCCTAACCCTAACCCTAACCCTAACCCTAACCCTAACCCTAACCCTAACCCTAACCCTAAGAGACCTAACCCTAAACGGAACTCTAAACCTCAGCTGTGCATGGCATGTAGGTAACCCTAACCCTAACCCTAACCCTAACCCTAACCCTAACCCTAACCCTAATCCTGACCCTAAGAGATCTATCCCTAAACGCAACTCTAAACCTCAGCTGTTCATGGCATGTACGTAACCCTAACCCTAGCCCTAACCCTAACCCTAACCCTAACCCTAACCCTTACCCTAAGAGGCCTAACCCTTATCGCAACTCTAAACCTCCGCTGTGCATGGCATGTACGTAACCCTAACCCTAACCCTAACCCTAACCCTAACCCTAACCCTAACCCTAACCCTAACCCTAACCCTAACCCTAAGAGGCCTAACCCTAAACGCAACTCTAAACCTCAGCTGTGCATGGCATGTAGGTAACCCTAATCCTAACCCTAACCCTAACCCTAACCGTAACCCTAACGCTAACCCTAACCCTAACCCTAACCCCTAACCCTAACCCTAACCCTAACCCTAACCCTAAAACTGACCCTAAGAGAGTTAACCCTAAACGGAGCTCTAAACCTCCGCTGTGCATGGCATGTACGTAACCCTAACCCTAACCCTAACCCTAACCCTAACCCTAACCCTAACCCTAACCCTAACCCTAACCCTAACCCTAACCCTAACCCTAACCCTAATCCTGACCCTAAGAGGCCTATCCCTAAACGGAACTCTAAACCTCAGCTGTGCATGGCATGTACCTAACCCTAACCCTAACCCTAACCCTAACCCTAACCCTAACCCCTAACCCTAACCCTAACCCTAACCCTAACCCTAACCCTAACCCTAACCCTAATCCTGACCCTAAGAGGCCTATCCCTAAACGGAACTCTAAACCTCAGCTGTTGCATGGCATGTACCTAACCCTAACCCTAACCCTAACCCTAACCCTAACCCTAACCCTAACCCTAACCCTAACCCTAAACGTAACCCTAATCCTGACCCTAAGAGGGCCTAACTCTAAACGCAACTCTAAACCTCAGCTGTGCATGGCATGTAGGTAACCCTAACCCTAACCGTAACCCTAACCCTAACCCTAAACCTAACCTTAACCCTAACCCTAAGAGACCTAACCCTAAACGGAACTCTAATCCTCAGCTGTGCATGGCATGTAGGTAACCCTAAAGCTAACCCTAACCCTAACCCTAACCCTAACCCTAACCCGAACCCTAACCCTAAGAGACCTAACCCTAAACGGAACTCTAAACCTCAGCTGTGCATGGCATGTACCTAACCCTAACCCTAACCCTAACCCGAACCCTAACCCTAACCCGAACCCTAACCCTAAGGATACCTAACCCTAAACGGAACTCTAAACCTCAGCTGTGCATGGCATGTACCTAACCCTAACCCTAACCCTAACCCTAATTCTAATCCTAATCCTGACCCTAAGAGGCCTAACCCTAACGGAACTCAAAACCTCACCTGTGCATGGCATGTACGTAACCCTAACCCTAACCCTAACCCTAACCCTAACCCTAACCCTAACCGTAATCCTAACCCTAACCCTTAACCCTAACCGTAACCGTAACCGTAACCGTAACCCTAACCCTAACCCTAACCCTAACCCTAAACCTAATCCTGACCCTAAGAGGGCCTATCCCTAAACGGAACTCTAAACCTCAGCTGTGCATGGCATGTACCTAACCCTAACCCTAACCCTAACCCTAACCCTAACCCTAACCCTAACCCTAACCCTAACCCTAACCCTAACCCCTAACCCTAACCCTGACCCTAAGAGGCCTAACCCTAAACGGAACTCTAAACCTCAGCTGTGCATGGCATGTACGTAACCCTAACCCTAAACCCTAACCCTAACCCTAACCCTAACCCTAACCCTAACCCTAACCCTAAAACTGACCCCTAAGAGAGTTAACCCTAAACGGAGCTCTAAACCTCCGCTGTGCATGGCATGTACGTAACCCTAACCCTAACCCTAACCCTAACCCTAACCCTAACCCTAACCCTAACCCTAACCCTAACCCTAACCCTAAGAGGACCTAACCCTAAACGGAACTCAAAACCTCAGCTGTGCATGGCATGTAGGTAACCCTAACCCTAACCCTAACCCTAAACCCTAACCCTAACCCTAACCCTAATCCTGACCCTAAGAGATCTATCCCTAAACGCAACTCTAAACCTCAGCTGTTCATGGCATGTACGTACCCTAACCCTAGCCCTAACCCTAACCCTAACCCTAACCCTAACCCTTACCCTAAGAGGCCTAACCCTTATCGCAACTCTAAACCTCCGCTGTGCATGGCATGTACCTAACCCTAACCCTAACCCTAACCCTAATTCTAACCCTAATCCTGACCCTAAGAGGCCTAACCCTAAACGGAACTCAAAACCTCACCTGTGCATGGCATGTACGTAACCCTAACCCTAACCCTAACCCTAACCCTAACCCTAACCCCTAACCCTAACCGTAACCCTAACCCTAACCCTAACCGTAACCGTAACCGTAACCGTAACCGTAACCCTAACCCTAACCCTAACCCTAAACCTAATCCTGACCCTAAGAGGCCTATCCCTAAACGGAACTCTAAACCTCAGCTGTGCATGCCATGTACCTAACCCTAACCCTAACCCTAACCCTAACCCTAACCCTAACCCTAACCCTAACCGTAACCGTAACCCTAACTCTAACCCTAACCCTAACCCTAACCCTAACCCTAATCCTGACCCTAAGAGGCCTATCCCTAAACGGAACTCTAAACCTCAGCTGTGCATGGCATGTACCTAACCCTAACCCTAACCCTAACCCTAACCCTAACCCTAACCCTAACCGTAACCGTAACCCTAACCCTAACCCTAACCCTAACCCTAACCCTAACCCTAACCCTAATCCTGACCCTAAGAGGGCCTATCCCTAAACGGAACTCTAAACCTCAGCTGTGCATGGCATGTACCTAACCCTAACCCTAACCCTAACCCTAACCCTAACCCTAACCCTAACCCTAACCCTAAACGTAACCCTAATCCTGACCCTAAGAGGCCTAACTCTAAACGCAACTCTAAACCTCAGCTGTGCATGGCATGTAGGTAACCCTAACCCTAACCGTAACCCTAACCCTAACCCTAACCCTAACCTTAACCCTAACCCTAAGAGGACCTATCCCTAAACGGAACTCTAATCCTCAGCTGTGCATGGCATGTAGGTAACCCTAAAGCTAACCCTAACCCTAACCCTAACCCTAACCCTAACCCTAACCCGAACCCTAACCCTAAGAGACCTAACCCTAAACGGAACTCTAAACCTCAGCTGTGCATGGCATGTACCTAACCCTAACCCTAACCCTAACCCGAACCCCTAACCCTAACCCGAACCCTAACCCTAAGATACCTAACCCTAAACGGAACTCTAAACCTCAGCTGTGCATGGCATGTACCTAACCCTAACCCTAACCCTAACCCTAATTCTAATCCTAATCCTGACCCTAAGAGGCCTAACCCTAAACGGAACTCAAAACCTCACCTGTGCATGGCATGTACGTAACCCTAACCCTAACCCTAACCCTAACCCTAACCCTAACCCTAACCGTAACCCTAACCCTAACCCTAACCCTAACCGTAACCGTAACCGTAACCCTAACCCTAACCCTAACCCTAACCCTAACCCTAAACCTAATCCTGACCCTAAGAGGCCTATCCCTAAACGGAACTCTAAACCTCAGCTGTGCATGGCATGTACCTAACCCTAACCCTAACCCTAACCCTAACCCTAACCCTAACCCTAACCCTAACCCTAACCCTAACCCTAACCCTAACCCTGACCCTAAGAGGCCTAACCCTAAACGGAACTCTAAACCTCAGCTGTGCATGGCATGTACGTAACCCTAACCCTAACCCTAACCCTAACCCTAACCCTAACCCTAACCCTAACCCTAACCCTAAAACTGACCCTAAGAGAGTTAACCCTAAACGGAGCTCTAAACCTCCGCTGTGCATGGCATGTACGTAACCCTAACCCTAACCCTAACCCTAACCCTAACCCTAACCCTAACCCTAACCCTAACCCTAACCCTAAGAGACCTAACCCTAAACGGAACTCTAAACCTCAGCTGTGCATGGCATGTAGGTAACCCTAACCCTAACCCTAACCCTAACCCTAACCCTAACCCTAACCCTAATCCTGACCCTAAGAGATCTATCCCTAAACGCAACTCTAAACCTCAGCTGTTCATGGCATGTACGTAACCCTAACCCTAGCCCTAACCCTAACCCTAACCCTAACCCTAACCCTTACCCTAAGAGGCCTAACCCTTATCGCAACTCTAAACCTCCGCTGTGCATGGCATGTACGTAACCCTAACCCTAACCCTAACCCTAACCCTAACCCTAACCCTAACCCTAACCCTAACCCTAACCCTAACCCTAAGAGGCCTAACCCTAAACGCAACTCTAAACCTCAGCTGTGCATGGCATGTAGGTAACCCTAATCCTAACCCTAACCCTAACCCTAACCGTAACCCTAACGCTAACCCTAACCCTAACCCTAACCCTAACCCTAACCCTAACCCTAACCCTAACCCTAAAACTGACCCCTAAGAGAGGTTAACCCTAAACGGAGCTCTAAACCTCCGCTGTGCATGGCATGTACGTAACCCTAACCCTAACCCTAACCCTAACCCTAACCCTAACCCTAACCCTAACCCTAACCCTAAGAGACCTAACCCTAAACGGAACTCAAAACCTCAGCTGTGCATGGCATGTAGGTAACCCTAACCCTAACCCTAACCCTAACCCTAACCCTAACCCTAACCCTAATCCTGACCCTAAGAGATCTATCCCTAAACGCAACTCTAAACGTCAGCTGTTCATGGCATGTACGTAACCCTAACCCTAGCCCTAACCCTAACCCTAACCCTAACCCTAACCCTTACCCTAAGAGGCCTAACCCTTATCGCAACTCTAAACCTCCGCTGTGCATGGCATGTACCTAACCCTAACCCTAACCCTAACCCTAATTCTAACCCTAATCCTGACCCTAAGAGGCCTAACCCTAAACGGAACTCAAAACCTCA
>NW_026599604.1:2322500-2325000 GCF_023634155.1 Falco peregrinus
CTCTAACCCTAACCCTAATCCTGAACCTAAGAGACCTAATCCTAAACAGAACTCTAAACCTCAGCTGTGCATGGCATGTACCTAACCCTAACCCTAACCCTAACCCTAACCCTAAACCTAATCCTGACCCTAAGAGGCCTATCCCTAAACGGAACTCTAAACCTCAGCTGTGCATGCCATGTACCTAACCCTAACCCTAACCCTAACCCTAACCCTAACCCTAACCCTAACCGTAACCGTAACCCTAACTCTAACCCTAACCCTAACCCTAACCCTAACCCTAATCCTGACCCTAAGAGGCCTATCCCTAAACGGAACTCTAAACCTCAGCTGTGCATGGCATGTACCTAACCCTAACCCTAACCCTAACCCTAACCCTAACCCTAACCCTAACCGTAACCGTAACCCTAACCCTAACCCTAACCCTAACCCTAACCCTAACCCTAACCCTAATCCTGACCCTAAGAGGCCTATCCCTAAACGGAACTCTAAACCTCAGCTGTGCATGGCATGTACCTAACCCTAACCCTAACCCTAACCCTAACCCTAACCCTAACCCTAACCCTAACCCTAAACGTAACCCTAATCCTGACCCTAAGAGGCCTAACTCTAAACGCAACTCTAAACCTCAGCAGTGCATGGCATGTAGGTAACCCTAACCCTAACCGTAACCCTAACCCTAACCCTAACCCTAACCTTAACCCTAACCCTAAGAGACCTAACCCTAAACGGAACTCTAATCCTCAGCTGTGCATGGCATGTAGGTAACCCTAAAGCTAACCCTAACCCTAACCCTAACCCTAACCCTAACCCTAACCCGAACCCTAACCCTAAGAGACCTAACCCTAAACGGAACTCTAAACCTCAGCTGTGCATGGCATGTACCTAACCCTAACCCTAACCCTAACCCGAACCCTAACCCTAACCCGAACCCTAACCCTAAGATACCTAACCCTAAACGGAACTCTAAACCTCAGCTGTGCATGGCATGTACCTAACCCTAACCCTAACCCTAACCCTAATTCTAATCCTAATCCTGACCCTAAGAGGCCTAACCCTAAACGGAACTCAAAACCTCACCTGTGCATGGCATGTACGTAACCCTAACCCTAACCCTAACCCTAACCCTAACCCTAACCCTAACCGTAACCCTAACCCTAACCCTAACCCTAACCGTAACCGTAACCGTAACCCTAACCCTAACCCTAACCCTAACCCTAACCCTAAACCTAATCCTGACCCTAAGAGGCCTATCCCTAAACGGAACTCTAAACCTCAGCTGTGCATGGCATGTACCTAACCCTAACCCTAACCCTAACCCTAACCCTAACCCTAACCCTAACCCTAACCCTAACCCTAACCCTGACCCTAAGAGGCCTAACCCTAAACGGAACTCTAAACCTCAGCTGTGCATGGCATGTACGTAATCCTAACCCTAACCCTAACCCTAACCCTAACCCTAACCCTAACCCTAACCCTAACCCTAAAACTGACCCTAAGAGAGTTAACCCTAAACGGAGCTCTAAACCTCCGCTGTGCATGGCATGTACGTAACCCTAACCCTAACCCTAACCCTAACCCTAACCCTAACCCTAACCCTAACCCTAACCCTAACCCTAAGAGACCTAACCCTAAACGGAACTCTAAACCTCAGCTGTGCATGGCATGTAGGTAACCCTAACCCTAACCCTAACCCTAACCCTAACCCTAACCCTAACCCTAATCCTGACCCTAAGAGATCTATCCCTAAACGCAACTCTAAACCTCAGCTGTTCATGGCATGTACGTAACCCTAACCCTAGCCCTAACCCTAACCCTAACCCTAACCCTAACCCTTACCCTAAGAGGCCTAACCCTTATCGCAACTCTAAACCTCCGCTGTGCATGGCATGTACGTAACCCTAACCCTAACCCTAACCCTAACCCTAACCCTAACCCTAACCCTAACCCTAACCCTAACCCTAAGAGGCCTAACCCTAAACGCAACTCTAAACCTCAGCTGTGCATGGCATGTAGGTAACCCTAATCCTAACCCTAACCCTAACCCTAACCGTAACCCTAACGCTAACCCTAACCCTAACCCTAACCCTAACCCTAACCCTAACCCTAACCCTAACCCTAAAACTGACCCTAAGAGAGTTTACCCTAAACGGAGCTCTAAACCTCAGCTGTGCATGGCATGTACCTAACCCTAACCCTAACCCTAACCCGAACCCTAATCCTAATCCTGACCCTAAGAGGCCTGTCCCTAAACGGAACTCTAAACCTCCGCTGTGCATGGCATGTACCTAACCCTAACCCTAACCCTAACCCTAACCCTAAAACTGACCCTAAGAGAGTTTACCCTAAACGGAGCTCTAAACCTCAGCTGTGCATGGCATGTACCTAACCCTAACCCTAACCCTAACCCTAACCCTAACCCTAACCCTAATCCTGACCCTAAGAGGCCTATCCCTATACGGAACTCTAAACCTCCGCTGTGCATGGCATGTACGTAACC
>NW_026599604.1:2327500-2332500 GCF_023634155.1 Falco peregrinus
CTAACCCTAACCTTAACCCTAAACCTAACACTAATCCTGACCCTAAGAGGCCTATCCCTAAATGGAACTCTAAACCTCAGCTGTGCATGGCATGTACGTAACCCTAACCCTAACCCTAACCCTAACCCTAACCCTAACCCTAACCCTAACCCTAACCCTAACCGTAACCCTAACCCTAACCCTAACCCTAACCCTAACCCTAACCCTAATAGACCTAACCCTAAACGGAACTCTAAACCTCAGCTGTGCATGGCATGTACCTAACCCTAACCCTAACCCTAACCCTAACCCTAACCCTAACCCTAACCCTAACCCTAACCCTAACCCTAAGAGACCTAACCCTAAACGCAACTCTAAACCTCAGCTGTGCATGGCATGTACCTAACCCTAACCCTAACCCTAACCCTAACCCTAACCCTAACCCTAACCCTAACCCTAAGAGGCCTAACCCTAAACGCAACTCTAAACCTCAGCTGTGCATGGCATGTAGGTAACCCTAACCCTAACCCTAACCCTAACCCTAACCCTAACCCTAACCCTAATCCTGACCCTAAGAGGCCTATCCCTAAACGCAAGTCTAAACCTCAGCTGTTCATGGCATGTACGTAACCCTAACCCTAACCCTAACCCTAACCCTAACCCTAACCCTTACCCTATGAGGCCTAACCCTTATCGCAACTCTAAACCTCCGCTGTGCATGGCATGTACGTAACCCTAACCCTAACCCTAACCCTAACCCTAACCCTAACCCTAACCCTAACCCTAACCCTAAGAGGCCTAACCCTAAACGCAACTCTAAACCTCAGCTGTGCATGGCATGTACCTAACCCTAACCCTAACCCTAACCCTAACCCTAACCCTAAACGTAACCCTAACCCTAACCCTAACCCTAACCCTAACCCTAACCCTAACCCTAACCCTAACCCTAACCCTAACCCTAACCCTAAAACTGACCCTAAGAGAGTTTACCCTAAACGGAGCTCTAAACCTCAGCTGTGCATGGCATGTACCTAACCCTAACCCTAACCCTAACCCTAACCCTAACCCTAATCCTGACCCTAAGAGGCCTGTCCCTAAACGGAACTCTAAACCTCCGCTGTGCATGGCATGTACCTAACCCTAACCCTAACCCTAACCCTAAAACTGACCCTAAGAGAGTTTACCCTAAACGGAGCTCTAAACCTCAGCTGTGCATGGCATGTACCTAACCCTAACCCTAACCGTAACCCTAACCCTAACCCTAACCCTAACCCTAACCCTAACCGTAACCGTAACCGTAACCCTAACCCAAACCCTAACCCTAACCCTAACTCTAACCCTAACCCTAATCCTGAACCTAAGAGACCTAATCCTAAACGGAACTCTAAACCTCAGCTGTGCATGGCATGTACCTAACCCTAACCCTAACCCTAACCCTAACCCTAACCCTAACCCTAACCCTAACTCTAACCCTAACCCTAAGAGACCTAACCCTAAACGCAACTCTAAACCTCAGCTGTACTTGGCATGTACCTAACCCTAACCCTAACCCTAACCCTAACCCTAACCCTAACCCTAACCCTAACCCTAACCCTAACCCTAACCCTAAGAGGCCTAACCCTAAACACAACTCTAAACCTCAGCTGTGCATGGCATGTAGGTAACCCTAACCCTAACCCTAACCCTAACCCTAACCCTAACCCTAACCCTAACCCTAACCCTAACCCTAACCCTAACCCTAACCCTAACCCTAACCCTAACCCTAACACTAACCCGAACCCTAATCCTAACCCTAACCCTAACCCTAATAGACCTAACCCTAAACGGAACTCTAAACCTCAGCTGTGCATGGCATGTACCTAACCCTAACCCTAACCCTAACCCTAACCCTAACCCTAACCCTAACCCTAACCCTAAGAGACCTAACCCTAAACGCAACTCTAAACCTCAGCTGTGCATGGCATGTACCTAACCCTAACCCTAACCCTAACCCTAACCCTAACCCTAACCCTAACCCTAACCCTAACCCTAACCCTAACCCTAAGAGGCCTAACCCTAAACGCAACTCTAAACCTCAGCTGTGCATGGCATGTAGGTAACCCTAACCCTAACCCTAACCCTAACCCTAACCCTAACCCTAACCCTAACCCTTACCCTAAGAGGCCTAACCCTTATCGCAACTCTAAACCTCCGCTGTGCATGGCATGTACGTAACCCTAACCCTAACCCTAACCCTAACCCTAACCCTAACCCTAACCCTAACCCTAACCGTAACCCTAAGAGGCCTAACCCTAAACGCAACTCTAAACCTCAGCTGTGCATGGCATGTAGGTAACCCTAACCCTAACCCTAACCCTAACCCTAATCCTAACCGTAACCCTAACGCTAACCCTAACCCTAACCCTAACCCTAACCCTAACCCTAACCCTAACCCTAAAACTGACCCTAAGAGAGTTTACCCTAAACGGAGCTCTAAACCTCAGCTGTGCATGGCATGTACCTAACCCTAACCCTAACCCTAACCCTAACCCTAACCCTAATCCTGACCCTAAGAGGCCTGTCCCTAAACGGAACTCTAAACCTCCGCTGTGCATGGCATGTACCTAACCCTAACCCTAACCCTAACCCTAACCCTAAAACTGACCCTAAGAGAGTTTACCCTAAACGGAGCTCTAAACCTCAGCTGTGCATGGCATGTACCTAACCCTAACCCTAACCCTAACCCTAACCCTAACCCTAACCCTAATCCTGACCCTAAGAGGCCTATCCCTAAACGGAACTCTAAACCTCAGCTGTGCATGGCATGTACCTAACCCTAACCCTAACCCTAACCGTAACCGTAACCCTAACGCAAACCCTAACCCTAACCCTAACTCTAACCCTAATCCTAATCCTGAACCTAAGAGACCTAATCCTAAACGGAACTCTAAACCTCAGCTGTGCATGGCATGTACCTAACCCTAACCCTAACCCTAACCCTAACCCTAACTCTAACCCTAACCCTAAGAGACCTAACCCTAAACGCAACTCTAAACCTCAGCTGTACTTGGCATGTACCTAACCCTAACACTAACCCTAACCCTAACCCTAACCCTAACCCTAACCCTAACCCTAACCCTAACCCTAACCCTAACCCTAAGAGGCCTAACCCTAAACGCAACTCTAAACCTCAGCTGTGCATGGCATGTACCTAACCCTAACCCTAACCCTAACCCTAACCCTAACCCTAACCCTAACCCTAACCCTAACCCTAACCCTAACCCTAAGAGACCTAACCCTAAACGGAGCTCTAAACCTCAGCTGTGCAAGGCATGTACCTAACCCTAACCCTAACCCTAACCCTAACCCTAACCCTAACCCTAACCCTTACCCTAACCCTAACCCTAACCCTAAGAGGCCTAACCCTAAACGCAACTCTAAACCTCAGCTGTGCATGGCATGTAGGTTACCCTAACCCTAACCCTAACCCTAACCCTAACCCTAACCCTAACCCTAACCCTAACCCTAACCCTAACCCTAACGCTAACCCTAACCCTAACCCTAACCCTAATAGTCCTAACCCTAAACGGAACTCTAAACCTCAGCTGTGCATGGCATGTACCTAACCCTAACCCTAACCCTAACCCTAACCCTAACCCTAACCCTAACCCTAACCCTAACCCTAACCCTAACCCTAAGAGACCTAACCCTAAACGCAACTCTAAACCTCAGCTGTGCATGGCATGTACCTAACCCTAACCCTAACCCTAACCCTAACCCTAACCCTAACCCTAACCCTAACCCTAACCCTAAGAGGCCTAACCCTAAACGCAACTCTAAACCTCAGCTGTGCATGGCATGTAGGTAACCCTAACCCTAACCCTAACCCTAACCCTAACCCTAACCCTAATCCTGACCCTAAGAGGCCTATCCCTAAACGCAACTCTAAACCTCAGCTGTTCATGGCATGTACGTAACCCTAACCCTAACCCTAACCCTAACCCTAACCCTAACCCTTACCCTATGAGGCCTAACCCTTATCGCAACTCTAAACCTCCGCTGTGCATGGCATGTACGTAACCCTAACCCTAACCCTAACCCTAACCATAACCCTAACCCTAACCCTAACCCTAACCCTAACCCTAAGAGGCCTAACCCTAAACGCAACTCTAAACCTCAGCTGTGCATGGCATGTACCTAACCCTAACCCTAACCCTAACCCTAACCCTAACCCTAAACGTAACCCTAACCCTAACCCTAACCCTAACCCTAACCCTAACCCTAACCCTAACCCTAACCCTAACCCTAACCCTAACCCTAAAACTGACCCTAAGAGAGTTTACCCTAAACGGAGCTCTAAACCTCAGCTGTGCATGGCATGTACCTAACCCTAACCCTAACCCTAACCCTAACCCTAACCCTAATCCTGACCCTAAGAGGCCTGTCCCTAAACGGAACTCTAAACCTCCGCTGTGCATGGCATGTACCTAACCCTAACCCTAACCCTAACCCTAAAACTGACCCTAAGAGAGTTTACCCTAAACGGAGCTCTAAACCTCAGCTGTGCATGGCATGTACCTAACCCTAACCCTAACCGTAACCCTAACCCTAACCCTAATCCTGACCCTAAGAGGCCTATCCCTAAACGGAACTCTAAACCTCCGCTGTGCATGGCATGTACCTAACCCTAACCCTAACCCTAACCCTAACCGTAACCCTAACCCTAACCCTAACCCTAACCGTAACCGTAACCCTAACCCAAACCCTAACCCTAACCCTAACTCTAACCCTAACCCTAATCCTGAACCTAAGAGACCTAATCCTAAACGGAACTCTAAACCTCAGCTGTGCATGGCATGTACCTAACCCTAACCCTAACCCTAACCTTAACCCTAACCCTAACTCTAACCCTAACCCTAAGAGACCTAACCCTAAACGCAACTCTAAACCTCAGCTGTACTTGGCATGTACCTAACCCTAACCCTAACCCTAACCCTAACCCTAACCCTAACCCTAACCCTAACCCTAAGAGGCCTAACCCT
>NW_026599604.1:2360000-2362500 GCF_023634155.1 Falco peregrinus
TAACCCTAACCCGAACCCTAACCCTAACCCTAACCCTAACCCTAAGAGACCTAACCCTAAACGGAACTCTAAACCTCAGCTGTGCATGCCATGTACCTAACCTTAACCCTAACCCTAACCCTAACCCTGACCCTAACCCTAACCCTAACCCTGACCCTAAGAGGCCTAACCCTAAACGGAACTCTAAACCTCAGCTGTGCATGGCATGTACGTAACCCTAACCCTAACCCTAACCCTAACCCTAACCCTAACCCTAACCCTAACCCTAACCCTGACCCTAAGAGGCCTAACCCTAAACGGAACTCTAAACCTCAGCTGTGCATGGCATGTACGTAACCCTAACCCTAACCCTAACCCTAACCCTAACCCTAACCCTAACCCTAACCCTAACCCTAACCCTAACCCTAACCCTAACCCTAACCCTAACCGTAACACTAACGCTAACCCTAACCCTAACCCTAAACCTAACCCTAACCCGAACCCTAACCCTAACCCTAACCCTAACCCTAAGAGACCTAACCCTAAACGGAACTCTAAACCTCCGCTGTGCATGGCATGTACCTAACCCTAACCCTAACCCTAACCCTAACCCTAACCCTAACCCTAACCCTAACCCTAACCCTAACCCTAACCCTAACCCTAACCCTAACCCTAAACGTAACCCTAATCCTGACCCTAAGAGGACTAACCCTAAACGCAACTCTAAACCTCAGCTGTGCATGGCATGTAGGTAACCCTAACCCTAACCCTAACCCTAACCATAACCCTAACCTTAACCCTAACCCTAAGAGACCTAACCCTAAACGGAACTCTAATCCTCAGCTGTGCATGGCATGTAGGTAACCCTAACCCTAACTCTAACCCTAACCCGAAGAGGCCTAACCCTAAACGCAACTCTAAACCTCAGCTGTGCATGGCGTGTACGTAACCCTAACCCTAACCCTAACCCTAACCCTAACCCTAACCCTAACCCTAACCCGAACCCTAACCCTAAGATACCTAACCCTAAACGGAACTCTAAACCTCAGCTGTGCATGGCATGTACCTAACCCTAACCCTAACCCTAACCCTAATTCTAACCCTAATCCTGACCCTAAGAGGCCTAACCCTAAACGGAACTCAAAACCTCACCTGTGCATGGCATGTACGTAACCCTAACCCTAACCCTAACCCTAACCCTAACCCTAACCCTAACCGTAACCCTAACCCTAACCCTAACCCTAACCGTAACCGTAACCGTAACCCTAACCCTAACCCTAACCCTAACCCTAACCGTAAACCTAATCCTGACCCTAAGAGGCCTATCCCTAAACGGAACTCTAAACCTCAGCTGTGCATGGCATGTACCTAACCCTAACCCTAACCCTAACCCTAACCCTAACCCTAACCCTAACCCTAACCCTAACCCTAAGAGGCCTATCCCTAAACGCAACTCTAAACCTCAGCTGTGCATGGCATGTAGGTAACCCTAACCCTAACCCTAACCCTAACCCTAAGAGGCCTAACCCTAAACGCAACTCTAAACCTCAGCTGTGCATGGCATGTACGTAACCCTAACCCTAACCCTAACCCTAACCCTAACCCTAAACCTAACCCTAACCCGAACCCTAACCCTAACCCTGACCCTAAGAGGCCTAACCCTAAACGGAACTCAAAACCTCAGCTGTGCATGGCATGTACGTAACCCTAACCCTAACCCTAACCCTAACCCTAACCCTAACCCTAACCCTAACCCTAACCCTAACCCTAACCCTAAGAGGCCTAACCCTAAACGCAACTCTAAACCTCAGCTGTGCATGGCATGTAGGTAACCCTAACCCTAACCCTAACCCTAACCCTAACCCTAACCCTAACCCTAACCCTAACCCTAACCCTAACCGTAACCCTAACCCTAACCCTAACCCTAACCCTAACCCCAACCCTAACCCTAATCCTGACCCTAAGAGGCCTATCCCTAAACGGAACTCTAAACCTCAGCTGTGCATGGCATGTACGTAACCCTAACCCTAACCCTAACCCTAACCCTAACCCTAACCGTAACCCTAACGCTAACCCTAACCCTAACCTTAACCCTAACCCTAACCCTAACCCTAACCCTAACCCTAACCCTAAAACTGACCCTAAGAGAGTTAACCCTAAACGGAGCTCTAAACCTCCGCTGTGCATGGCATGTACGTAACCCTAACCCTAACCCTAACCCTAACCCTAACCCTAACCCGAACCCTAACCCGAACCCTAACCCTAACCCTAAGAGACCTAATCCTAAACGGAACCCTAAACCTCAGCTGTGCATGGCATGTACGTAACCCTAACCCTAACCCTAACCCTAACCCTAACCCTAACCCTAACCCTAAGAGGCCTATCCCTAAACGGAACTCTGAACCTCAGCTGTGCATGGCATGTACGTAACCCTAACCCTAACCGTAACCCTAACGCTAACCCTAACCCTAACCGTAACCCTAACGCTAACCCTAACCCTAACCCTAACCCTAACCCTAAC
>NW_026599604.1:2375000-2385000 GCF_023634155.1 Falco peregrinus
GAGGACTAACCCTAAACGCAACTCTAAACCTCAGCTGTGCATGGCATGTAGGTAACCCTAACCCTAACCCTAACCCTAACCATAACCCTAACCTTAACCCTAACCCTAAGAGACCTAACCCTAAACGGAACTCTAAACCTCAGCTGTGCATGGCATGTAGGTAACCCTAACCCTAACTCTAACCCTAACCCGAAGAGGCCTAACCCTAAACGCAACTCTAAACCTCAGCTGTGCATGGCGTGTACGTAACCCTAACCCTAACCCTAACCCTAACCCTAACCCTAACCCTAACCCTAACCTGAACCCTAACCCTAAGATACCTAACCCTAAACGGAACTCTAAACCTCAGCTGTGCATGGCATGTACCTAACCCTAACCCTAACCCTAACCCTAATTCTAACCCTAATCCTGACCCTAAGAGGCCTAACCCTAAACGGAACTCAAAACCTCACCTGTGCATGGCATGTACGTAACCCTAACCCTAACCCTAACCCTAACCCTAACCCTAACCCTAACCGTAACCCTAACCCTAACCCTAACCCTAACCGTAACCGTAACCGTAACCCTAACCCTAACCCTAACCCTAACCCTAACCGTAAACCTAATCCTGACCCTAAGAGGCCTATCCCTAAACGGAACTCTAAACCTCAGCTGTGCATGGCATGTACCTAACCCTAACCCTAACCCTAACCCTAACCCTAACCCTAACCCTAACCCTAACCCTAACCCTAAGAGGCCTATCCCTAAACGCAACTCTAAACCTCAGCTGTGCATGGCATGTAGGTAACCCTAACCCTAACCCTAACCCTAACCCTAAGAGGCCTAACCCTAAACGCAACTCTAAACCTCAGCTGTGCATGGCATGTACGTAACCCTAACCCTAACCCTAACCCTAACCCTAACCCTAAACCTAACCCTAACCCGAACCCTAACCCTAACCCTGACCCTAAGAGGCCTAACCCTAAACGGAACTCAAAACCTCAGCTGTGCATGGCATGTACGTAACCCTAACCCTAACCCTAACCCTAACCCTAACCCTAACCCTAACCCTAACCCTAACCCTAACCCTAAGAGGCCTAACCCTAAACGCAACTCTAAACCTCAGCTGTGCATGGCATGTAGGTAACCCTAACCCTAACCCTAACCCTAACCCTAACCCTAACCCTAACCCTAACCCTAACCCTAACCCTAACCGTAACCCTAACCCTAACCCTAACCCTAACCCTAACCCCAACCCTAACCCTAATCCTGACCCTAAGAGGCCTATCCCTAAACGGAACTCTAAACCTCAGCTGTGCATGGCATGTACGTAACCCTAACCCTAACCCTAACCCTAACCCTAACCCTAACCGTAACCCTAACGCTAACCCTAACCCTAACCTTAACCCTAACCCTAACCCTAACCCTAACCCTAACCCTAACCCTAAAACTGACCCTAAGAGAGTTAACCCTAAACGGAGCTCTAAACCTCCGCTGTGCATGGCATGTACGTAACCCTAACCCTAACCCTAACCCTAACCCTAACCCTAACCCGAACCCTAACCCGAACCCTAACCCTAACCCTAAGAGACCTAATCCTAAACGGAACTCTAAACCTCAGCTGTGCATGGCATGTACCTAACCCTAACCCTAACCCTAACCCTAACCCTAACCCTAACCCTAACCCTAAGAGACGTAACCCTAAACGCAACTCTAAACCTCAGCTGTGCTTGGAATATTCCTAACCCTAACCCTAACCCTAACCCTAACCCTAACCCTAACCCTAACCCTAACCCTAACCCTAAGAGGCCTAACCCTAAACGCAACTCTAAACCTCAGCTGTGCATGGCATGTAGGTTACCCTAACCCTAACCCTAACCCTAACCCTAACCCTAACCCTAACCCTAACCCTAACCCTAACCCTAACCCTAACCCTAAGTGGCCTAACCCTAAACGCAACTCTAAACCTCGGCTGTGCATGGCATGTAGGTAACCCTAACCCTAACCCTAACCCTAACGCTTAACCGTAAACCTAACCCAAACCCTAACCCTAACCCTACGAGGCCTAACCCTAACCCTAACCCTAATCCTGACCCTAAGAGGCCTATCCCTAAACGGAACTCTAAACCTCAGCTGTGCATGGCATGTACGTATCCCTAACCCTAACCCTAACCCTAACCCTAACCTTAACCCTAACCCTAACCCTAACCCTAACCCTAACCCTAAGAGGCCTAACCCTAAACGCAATTCTAAACCTCAGCTGTGCATGGCATGTACGTAACCCTAACCCTAACCCTAACCGTAACCCTAACGCTAACCCTAACCCTAACTCTAACCCTAACCCTAACCCTAACCCTAAGAGGCCTAACCCTAAACGCAACTCTAAACCTCAGCTGTGCATGGCATGTACCCAACCCTAACCCTAACCCTAACCCTAACCCTAACCGTAACCCTAACCGTAACCCTAACCCTGACCCTAACCCTAACCGTAACCCTAACCCTAACCCTAACCCTAACCCTAACCCTAACCCTAACCCTAATCCTGACCCTAAGAGGCTTAACCCTAAACGCAACTCTAAACCTCAGCTGTGCATGGCATGTACCTAACCCTAACCCTAACCCTAACCCTAACCCTAACCCTAACCCTAATCCTAACCTTAACCCTAACCCTAAGAGGCCTAACCCTAAACGCAACCCTAAACCTCAGCTGTGCATGGCATGTACGTAACCCTAACCCTAACCCTAACCCTAACCCTAACCCTAACCCTAACCCTAAGAGGCCTATCCCTAAACGGAACTCTGAACCTCAGCTGTGCATGGCATGTACGTAACCCTAACCCTAACCGTAACCCTAACGCTAACCCTAACCCTAACCGTAACCCTAACGCTAACCCTAACCCTAACCCTAACCCTAACCCTAACCCTAACCCTAACCCTAAAACCGACCCTAAGAGAGTTAACCCTAAACGGAGCTCTAAACCTCCGCTGTGCATGGCATGTACGTAACCCTAACCCTAACCCTAACCCTAACCCTAACCTTAACCCTAACCCTAACCCTAACCCTAACCCTAACCCTAAGAGGCCTAACCCTAAACGCAATTCTAAACCTCAGCTGTGCATGGCATGTACGTAACCCTAACCCTAACCCTAACCCTAACCCTAACCCTAACCCTAACCCTAACCCTAACCCTAACCCTAACCCTAAGAGGCCTAACCCTAAACGCAACTCTAAACCTCAGCTGTGCATGGGATGTACCCAACCCTAACCCTAACCCTAACCCTAACCCTAACCCTAACCCTAACCGTAACCCTAACCCTGACCCTAACCCTAACCGTAACGTTAACCGTAACCCTAACCCTAACCCTAACCCTAACCCTAACCCTAACCCTAACCCTAATCCTGACCCTAAGAGGCCTAACCCTAAACGCAACTCTAAACCTCAGCTGTGCATGGCATGTACCTAACCCTAACCCTAACCCTAACCCTAACCCTAACCCTAACCCTAACCCTAACCCTAACCCTAATCCTAACCTTAACCCTAACCCTAAGAGGCCTAACCCTAAACGCAACCCTAAACCTCAGCTGTGCATGGCATGTACGTAACCCTAACCCTAACCCTAACACTAACCCTAACCCTAACCCTAAGAGGCCTATCCCTAAACCGAACTCTGAACCTCAGCTGTGCATGGCATGTACGTAACCCTAACCCTAACCGTAACCGTAACGCTAACCCTAACCCTAACCGTAACCCTAACGCTAACCCTAACCCTAACCCTAACCCTAACCCTAACCCTAACCCTAACCCTAACCCTAAAACCGACCCTAAGAGAGTTAACCCTAAACGGAGCTCTAAACCTCCGCTGTGCATGGCATGTACCTAACCCTAACCCTAACCCTAACCCTAACCCTAACCCTAACCCTAACCCTAAGAGACCTAACCCTAAACGGAACTCTAAACCTCAGCTGTGCATGGCATGTAGGTAACCCTAACCCTAACCCTAACCCTAACCCTAACCCTAACCCTAACCCTAACCCTAACCCTAACCCTAACCCTAACCCTAACCCTAACCGTAACACTAACGCTAACCCTAACCCTAACCCTAAACCTAACCCTAACCCGAACCCTAACCCTAACCCTAACCCTAACCCTAAGAGACCTAACCCTAAACGGAACTCTAAACCTCCGCTGTGCATGGCATGTACCTAACCCTAACCCTAACCCTAACCCTAACCCTAACCCTAACCCTAACCCTAACCCTAACCCTAACCCTAACCCTAACCCTAACCCTAACCCTAAACGTAACCCTAATCCTGACCCTAAGAGGACTAACCCTAAACGCAACTCTAAACCTCAGCTGTGCATGGCATGTAGGTAACCCTAACCCTAACCGTAACCCTAACCATAACCCTAACCTTAACCCTAACCCTAAGAGACCTAACCCTAAACGGAACTCTAAGCCTCAGCTGTGCATGGCATGTAGGTAACCCTAACCCTAACTCTAACCCTAACCCGAAGAGGCCTAACCCTAAACGCAACTCTAAACCTCAGCTGTGCATGGCGTGTACGTAACCCTAACCCTAACCCTAACCCTAACCCTAACCCGAACCCTAACCCTAAGATACCTAACCCTAAACGGAACTCTAAACCTCAGCTGTGCATGGCATGTACCTAACCCTAACCCTAACCCTAACCCTAATTCTAACCCTAATCCTGACCCTAAGAGGCCTAACCCTAAACGGAACTCAAAAGCTCACCTGTGCATGGCATGTACGTAACCCTAACCCTAACCCTAACCCTAACCCTAACCCTAACCCTAACCGTAACCGTAACCCTAACGCTAACCCTAACCCTAACCGTAACCGTAACCGTAACCCTAACCCTAACCCTAACCCTAACCCTAACCGTAAACCTAATCCTGACCCTAAGAGGCCTATCCCTAAACGGAACTCTAAACCTCAGCTGTGCATGGCATGTACCTAACCCTAACCCTAACCCTAACCCTAACCCTAACCCTAACCCTAACCCTAACCCTAAAAGGCCTATCCCTAAACGCAACTCTAAACCTCAGCTGTGCATGGCATGTAGGTAACCCTAACCCTAACCCTAACCCTAACCCTAAGAGGCCTAACCCTAAACGCAACTCTAAACCTCAGCTGTGCATGGCATGTACGTAACCCTAACCCTAACCCTAACCCTAACCCTAACCCTAAACCTAACCCTAACCCGAACCCTAACCCTAACCCTGACCCTAAGAGGCCTAACCCTAAACGGAACTCAAAACCTCAGCTGTGCATGGCATGTACGTAACCCTAACCCTAACCCTAACCCTAACCCTAACCCTAACCCTAACCCTAACCCTAACCCTAACCCTAAGAGGCCTAACCCTAAACGCAACTCTAAACCTCAGCTGTGCATGGCATGTAGGTAACCCTAACCCTAACCCTAACCCTAACCCTAACCCTAACCCTAACCCTAACCCTAACCCTAACCCTAACCGTAACCCTAACCCTAACCCTAACCCTAACCCTAACCCCAACCCTAACCCTAATCCTGACCCTAAGAGGCCTATCCCTAAACGGAACTCTAAACCTCAGCTGTGCATGGCATGTACGTAACCCTAACCCTAACCCTAACCCTAACCGTAACCCTAACGCTAACCCTAACCCTAACCTTAACCCTAACCCTAACCCTAACCCTAACCCTAACCCTAACCCTAAAACTGACCCTAAGAGAGTTAACCCTAAACGGAGCTCTAAACCTCCGCTGTGCATGGCATGTACGTAACCCTAACCCTAACCCTAACCCTAACCCTAACCCTAACCCGAACCCTAACCCTAACCCTAACCCTAACCCTAAGAGACCTAATCCTAAACGGAACTCTAAACCTCAGCTGTGCATGGCATGTACCTAACCCTAACCCTAACCCTAACCCTAACCCTAACCCTAACCCTAACCCTAAGAGACGTAACCCTAAACGCAACTCTAAACCTCAGCTGTGCTTGGAATGTTCCTAACCCTAACCCTAACCCTAACCCTAACCCTAACCCTAACCCTAACCCTAACCCTAACCCTAAGAGGCCTAACCCTAAACGCAACTCTAAACCTCAGCTGTGCATGGCATGTAGGTTACCCTAACCCTAACCCTAACCCTAACCCTAACCCTAACCCTAACCCTAACCCTAACCCTAACCCTAACCCTAAGTGGCCTAACCCTAAACGCAACTCTAAACCTCGGCTGTGCATGGCATGTAGGTAACCCTAACCCTAACCCTAACCCTAACGCTAACCGTAAACCTAACCCAAACCCTAACCCTAACCCTACGAGGCCTAACCCTAACCCTAACCCTAATCCTGACCCTAAGAGGCCTATCCCTAAACGGAACTCTAAACCTCAGCTGTGCATGGCATGTACGTATCCCTAACCCTAACCCTAACCCTAACCCTAACCTTAACCCTAACCCTAACCCTAACCCTAACCCTAACCCTAAGAGGCCTAACCCTAAACGCAATTCTAAACCTCAGCTGTGCATGGCATGTACGTAACCCTAACCCTAACCCTAACCGTAACCCTAACGCTAACCCTAACCCTAACCCTAACCCTAACCCTAACCCTAACCCTAAGAGGCCTAACCCTAAACGCAACTCTAAACCTCAGCTGTGCATGGCATGTACCCAACCCTAACCCTAACCCTAACCCTAACCCTAACCGTAACCCTAACCGTAACCCTAACCCTGACCCTAACCCTAACCGTAACCCTAACCCTAACCCTAACCCTAACCCTAACCCTAACCCTAACCCTAATCCTGACCCTAAGAGGCCTAACCCTAAACGCAACTCTAAACCTCAGCTGTGCATGGCATGTACCTAACCCTAACCCTAACCCTAACCCTAACCCTAACCCTAACCCTAACCCTAATCCTAACCTTAACCCTAACCCTAAGAGGCCTAACCCTAAACGCAACCCTAAACCTCAGCTGTGCATGGCATGTACGTAACCCTAACCCTAACCCTAACCCTAACCCTAACCCTAACCCTAACCCTAAGAGGCCTATCCCTAAACGGAACTCTGAACCTCAGCTGTGCATGGCATGTACGTAACCCTAACCCTAACCGTAACCCTAACGCTAACCCTAACCCTAACCGTAACCCTAACGCTAACCCTAACCCTAACCCTAACCCTAACCCTAACCCTAACCCTAACCCTAACCCTAACCCTAAAACCGACCCTAAGAGAGTTAACCCTAAACGGAGCTCTAAACCTCCGCTGTGCATGGCATGTAGGTAACCCTAACCCTAACCCTAACCCTAACCCTAACCCTAACCCTAACCCTAACCCTAAGAGACCTAACCCTAAAACGGAACTCTAAACCTCAGCTGTGCATGGCATGTACCTAACCCTAACCCTAACCCTAACCCTAACCCTAACCCTAACCCTAACCCTAAGAGACATAACCCTAAACGCAACTCTAAACCTCAGCTGTGCTTGGAATGTTCCTAACCCTAACCCTAACCCTAACCCTAACCCTAACCCTAACCCTAACCCTAACCCTAAGAGGCCAAACCCTAAACGCAACTCTAAACCTCAGCTGTGCATGGCATGTAGGTTACCCTAACCATAACCCTAACCCTAACCCTAACCCTAACCCTAACCCTAACCCTAACCCTAACCCTAACCCTAACCCTACGAGGCCTAACCCTAACCCTAACCCTAATCCTGACCCTAAGAGGCCTATCCCTAAACGGAACTCTAAACCTCAGCTGTGCATGGCATGTACGTAACCCTAACCCTAACCCTAACCCTAACCCTAACCTTAACCCTAACCCTAACCCTAACCCTAACCCTAACCCTAAGAGGCCTAACCCTAAACGCAATTCTAAACCTCAGCTGTGCATGGCATGTACGTAACCCTAACCCTAACCCTAACCCTAACCCTAACCCTAACCCTAACCCTAACCCTAACCCTAACCCTAACCCTAAGAGGCCTAACCCTAAACGCAACTCTAAACCTCAGCTGTGCATGGCATGTACCCAACCCTAACCCTAACCCTAACCCTAACCCTAACCCTAACCCTAACCGTAACCCTAACCCTGACCCTAACCCTAACCGTAACGTTAACCGTAACCCTAACCCTAACCCTAACCCTAACCCTAACCCTAACCCTAATCCTGACCCTAAGAGGCTTAACCCTAAACGCAACTCTAAACCTCAGCTGTGCATGGCATGTACCTAACCCTAACCCTAACCCTAACCCTAACCCTAACCCTAACCCTAATCCTAACCTTAACCCTAACCCTAAGAGGCCTAACCCTAAACGCAACCCTAAACCTCAGCTGTGCATGGCATGTACGTAACCCTAACCCTAACCCTAACCCTAACCCTAACCCTAACCCTAAGAGGCCTATCCCTAAACGGAACTCTGAACCTCAGCTGTGCATGGCATGTACGTAACCCTAACCCTAACCGTAACCCTAACGCTAACCCTAACCCTAACCGTAACCCTAACGCTAACCCTAACCCTAACCCTAACCCTAACCTTAACCCTAACCCTAACCCTAACCCTAAAACCGACCCTAAGAGAGTTAACCCTAAACGGAGCTCTAAACCTCCGCTGTGCATGGCATGTACCTAACCCTAACCCTAACCCTAACCCTAACCCTAACCCTAACCCTAACCCTAAGAGACCTAACCCTAAACGGAACTCTAAACCTCAGCTGTGCATGGCATGTAGGTAACCCTAACCCTAACCCTAACCCTAACCCTAACCCTAACCCTAACCCTAATCCTGACCCTAAGAGGCCTAACCCTAAACGCAACTCTAAACCTCAGCTGTTCATGGCATGTACGTAACCCTAACCCTAACCCTAACCCTAACCCTAACCCTAACCGTAACCCTTACCCTAAGAGGCCTAACCCTTATCGCAACTCTAAACCTCCGCTGTGCATGGCATGTACGTAACCCTAACCCTAACCCTAACCCTAACCCTAACCCTAACCCTAACCCTAACCCTAACCCTAAGAGGCCTAACCCTAAACGCAACTCTAAACCTCAGCTGTGCATGGCATGTAGGTAACTCTAACCCTAACCCTAACCCTAACCGTAACCCTAACGCTAACCCTAACCCTAACCCTAACCCTAACCCTAATCCTGACCCTAAGAGGCCTATCCCTAAACGGAACTCTGAACCTCAGCTGTGCATGGCATGTACGTAACCCTAACCCTAACCGTAACCCTAACGCTAACCCTAACCCTAACCGTAACCCTAACCCTAACCCTAACCCTAACCCTAACCCTAACCCTAACCCTAACCCTAACCCTAACCCTAACCCTAACCCTAAAACCGACCCTAAGAGAGTTAACCCTAAACGGAGCTCTAAACCTCCGCTGTGCATGGCATGTACGTAACCCTAACCCTAACCCTAACCCTAACCCTAACCCTAACCCTAAGAGACCTAACCCTAAACGGAACTCTAAACCTCAGCTTGCATGGCATGTACGTAACCCTAACCCTAACCCTAACCCTAACCCTAACCCTAACCCTAACCCTAATCCTGACCCTAAGAGGCCTATCCCTAAACGCAACTCTAAACCTCAGCTGTTCATGGCATGTACGTAACCCTAACCCTAACCCTAACCCTAACCCTAACCCTAACCCTAACCCTAACCCTAACCCTTACCCTAAGAGGCCTAACCCTTATCGCAACTCTAAACCTCCGCTGTGCATGGCATGTACGTAACCCTAACCCTAACCCTAACCCTAACCCTAACCCTAACCCTAACCCTAACCCTAACCCTAAGAGGCCTAACCCTAAACGCAACTCTAAACCTCAGCTGTGCATGGCATGTAGGTAACCCTAACCCTAACCCTAACCCTAACCCTAACCCTAACCCTAACCGTAACCGTAACCCTAACGCTAACCCTAACCCTAACCCTAACCCTAACCCTAACCCTAACCCTAAAACTGACCCTAAGAGAGTTTACCCTAAACGGAGCTCTAAACCTCAGCTGTGCATGGCA